>NC_007088.5:3438711-3503711 GCF_000004695.1 Dictyostelium discoideum AX4
TTAGATAAACATTTAAATGGTGATGAAGCAATGTCAAATGGTGCTGCATTTTATGCAGCAAGTTTAACACATTATTTTAAAGTTAAAGAAATTAAACTTAAAGATATTTTATTAAATTCAGTTGATGTTGAAATTAATAATAATATAATTAATAGTGGCGGTGCTGGTGAAACTTTATTAGAAGAAACTGAAGATAATGAAGATAATGAATTAAATAATAGTGGTAATGAACAACAACAACAACAACAACCAACTATTAACCAAGGCGGATTAAAGGATAAAAAAATTCAATTATTTAAAGTTAATTCAAAATTAGGTATAAAGAAAACTGTTTCATTTTCATCAGAGAATGGATTTTCATTATTTTTAAATAATCCAACAATTAATAATCCATTAGCAACTTATACAGTTTCAAATGTACCAACACCAGGTGAAAAATATAATTTCACTGGTAAACCAAAGATTCATTGTTCTTTCCGTTTAACCACTAGCGGTATAGTTGTTTTAGAGAAAGCTGAAGCTGAAATCACCGTTTCATTAATTAAACCACAACCACAACAAAATAAAACATCCTCATCAACAAGCACAACTAAAAAGAATACCACCACAATTGAAACAACTGATGGTGGTAGTGAAGAAACTACTGATGAAACTACAACCAAACAACAACAACAACAAGAAAAAGAAGAGGAAGAAGAAGTTGTAGTTGTTGAAAAAGTTATTGAATATATTCAAAAAACAATTAGAGTACCATTAAATTTCACAATTAAATATAATGGTTGTGTTGAACCATTATCAAAGGAATTAAGTCAAGAAAGTAATGATAGAATTAATAAATTGGATCAAGTTGATAGAATTTTAAGAGAATTAAGACAAGAGAGAAATAATTTAGAATCATTTATTTATGAAACTAAAGATAAATTGGAATCTAATGAAGAATATTTGAAATGTTCAACTCAACAAGAGAGAGATCAATTGGTTGAAGAATTGGATAAAACATCTGCATGGTTATCGGATGCTTTGGATAATGATAATACTGAAACCGAGGAATACCGTAAACAATTGAAAGATATTAAAAAGAAAGCTGACAAAATCGTTAACCGTGTCTCTCAATACCAATTGGTACCTGTCGCATTGGAAGAGTTGGAAGACACTGTTGATAAAGTTAAACCAATGTTTGAAATCGCTTCAAAGGATTTAAATGTAACCGCTGAGGAATTAAAAGAAACTACTGATAAAATTCAATCCGTTTCCGATTGGGTACAAGAAAAGAAATCTGAATTCAAATTAGCTGATTATTCAAAAGATTTACAAACTTCCTCTTTTGATATTAAATTTAAACTTTATGATTTAGAAAGAACAATTAAAGAAATTTTAAAAAAGAAAAAGAAACCTGTTAAACCATCCTCCTCTAAAAAAGATAAATCTTCAAAATCTTCAAAAGGTAAATCAAATTCAACTGATGAAAAAGATCAAAAACAAAAAGAACAAAAAGAACAACAACAACAACAAAAAGAAGAATCTCAATTCCAAAATGATGGTGCTGAGGAACAACAATTTGAAGATGATCATAAAGTTCATGATGAATTATAAATAAAAAAATAAATGTTATTATTATCAAATAACTATTTATTACTTTTTTTTTTTTTTTTATATTTTGTTTTTTTTTTTTTTTTATTTATTTTTTGTGGAAAAAGGAAATTAATTATAATTTGTTTAAGCTAAACCTAATCTTCTACGTTCGGCCATTTTTTCTTCATTTGCTTTTTTCTCTTCTTCTTTACGTTTTGCTGCTTCTTCTCTTTGTTTTCTTATGACTTGTAATCTTTCGAGATCACTTTTTTGTTGTTTTTCGTTTTGTCTTTGAGTTGCGGCTTGTCTTGCGAGTTCTTCTTTTTCTCTACGTGAAAGTTCAACTTTAGCGTTTACATTGATTTCACTTAGTTTTTTAGTAACTTGTTTCATTCTATTTGGATTAGCGATTTCGTCTTCACTATCACTTTCTTTATCTGAATCGTCTTCACTATCGCTCTCTTGTTGTTTTTTAGTGGTTGGTGGTCTTTTAGCTGCTGGTTTTTTGGCATTTGGATTTCTAGAGACAATGACTGGTTCATCATCACTTGAATCACTACCTAATTTACTTTTATTATTATTATTTTTTGTTTCATTTTCTGAACCTGATTCAGAACCAGAATTATCATCACTATCGCTTTCTTGATTTCTCTTTATAATATCCTCTTCATCATAAACACGATCACGACTAATTTTTCCTTTACTTCTTTCATAATCACGACCAAATGTTTTGGTTGGTGCTACTTTACCACCTCTCTTTCCACCTGCCATTATTATTAATTATTTGATAATTGTACAATAAAAAAAAAAAAAAATTTTTAATAGTTTTTTTAAAAAATAAAAATAAAAAAAAAAAATATTTTTTTTATTTTTTTTTTATTTTTTTTTTATTTTTTTTTTATTTTTTTGAAAATTTTTTGAAAAATAAAAAAAAAAAAAAAAAAAAGGAAAAATTAAATAAAAAAAAATAAATTAATAAAAAAATAAAAAAAACAATTGTATATTTTTTGTTAAAATATTTAGTAAGACATTATTAATAATTATTTTTTATTTTTTTTATAATTTTAGTTTTTTTATTTTATTTTATTTTTTTATTCTGCTATTTACCATAATTAAACCTTTAGAGTTCTTCATTTATATTTATATATCTATATAATATAGATGGAATTCTAAAGGAAAAATATGGAAAATAACAAAAAAAAAAAAAAAAAATTAATAAAACTATATAAATTTATATAAATTCTTAAAAAATAATAAAAAAAAAAAAAAAAAAAAAAAATAATAATAATAAAACTAATAAGTTTTATTATTTTTTATTTTTTTATTTATTTTTATAATTTTTAAATCTTTAAAATCTCAGAAGGTTGTACGAAGATAAATTAAAACATCATAGTTGTTGTTATTTTGCTGTACATAGTAAAAAATCAAAATCATAAGATTTCACTTAATGTGCGATTGAATTAAAAAAAAAATAAATAATAAAAAAAAATAAAAAAATTATTATTATTAGAATAGTGTTTTAAAAATAAATTCTTGGAGATAAAGTTAATTTTAGAATTTTTTGATAGAATTAGGCAATCAAATCACAATCGCCATTATTTATTTTTAATTTTTTTTTTTTTTAATTTTTTTTTTTTTTTTTTGTCTCTGGGTGGGAGCATTATTATTAATTTAATTTATTGTTTTTTTTTTTTTTTTTATACATTGATTTTTTTTTTTTTTGGTTTTCAATTTGTATTTTTAATTTATTTTTTCCATTCCAGTATATTATTTAAAAAATATAAAAAAAATAAATAGTAAAAATAAATAATTATTTTATAATTAAATTAAAAAAGGATAATATAATATTAAATTAAGTTAAAATTAAAAAAAATAATAATAATCAAATAAAAATAGAAAATAATTAATTAAAAATTAATATAAATTAAAAAAATAAATAATTTTAATTTTTTTAAAATAATAATTATTAAAAAAGAAATTTATTAATTATACAAATTTTCATTATCAAAAAAAAAAAGAAATAACAGTAAAAAAAAAAAAAAAAGTAAACTCAAATCATATTTACTACTTTTGTATTACAGTATATTTTGTTTAAATTATTTTATTTTATTCACACATGCATGTATGCATTTTGGGTAAATTGGAAAATAAAAAAAAAAAAAAAAAATATTAAAAGAAAATAATCTTTAATCAAGTTTATTTATTTGTTAATCATTAATTATTTTTTTTATTTAAACATTCTAAGAATATTTCCAAGTGAATAAACAATTCTTTATTTTATTTTTTTTATTTTTTTTTTATTTTTTTATTATTTTTTTTGTTTTTTGTTTTTTTTTTTTTTTTTTAATTAAGTTTTTTTTTTTTATTTTTATTTTTTTTTAATATAAAAAATTTTTTTTTTTTAATTTTTTTTAAATTTTTTTTTTTTTTAATCCCATTTTTTTTATTTGTTTTGTTTACCCACTCACCCACTCACACACACACACTATACATACCACTTTCACCCATTCAAAAATACCCTTTTTAATAAATAAATAATAATTAAAAAAAAATTAAATAATTAAATAATTAAAATAATAATAATAATAATAATAATAATTAAATATATATAATCTTTAAATATTATACATAAATAATTATTATCACTATTAAATACATTTAGGACAACAAAAAAAAAAAAAAACAAAAAAACAAAAAATAAACAAAAAAAAAAAAAAAAAAAAAAAATATAGTTTTTAAATAGATTAATATCGTTTAAAAATTCTTATTTTTTTTTATTTTTTTAAAGAGAGTGGCAGTAATATTAATTAAAAAAACTATTAAAAACCTTTTAAAAAAAAAAATTGTAGTGTTAAAGAATCAAAGTAATAACAACAGCAATAGTATACATACATTATTTAAGCAACATACAAGCAATAACAATAACAATATTAATAATAGTATTAAAAACGATAATTTAATAATTGGTGGTAACAAATTTAAAATTATAAAAAACAACAACAATAACAATAATAATAATAATATGGGATCAGTTGAAAGTTCAAATCAAATGAATGGATCCATTGAAAATAAAACAAATAAGATTGATATTAGTGTATTGAGACCATTACCAACTAGAAGCAATAGCTCAATATCATTAAGTTCCTCTTCTCATAGTTCATTCAGTAGAATGGGATCACTAGGTTCATTACCAACAAATTCTGGTTCTTCTTCACCCTATTACAATAATAGTTCATTTGATCTTGTTGATGAAGAAAGAATTAAATCTTCAATTTATAATTTAAAAAATCATATTAAATGTATTCATAAAATTAAAGAAGAATTTAGAGTAAGTTTTAATTTTTTTTAAAAAAAAAAAAAAAAAAAAAAAAAAAAGAAAACAAAAATGACTTACTTTTATTTATTTTTTATTTTTATTTTCATTTTTTTTAAAAAAAAAAAAAATAGTTATTGGAAGAATCTGTTGGACCAAGTGAAACCAGTGAAGGTGATAAAAAACATAACACATCAAAGAATAGATATACTAATATTTTACCAGTTAATCATACAAGAGTACAATTAAAAAAGATTCAAGATAAAGAAGGTTCAGATTATATTAATGCTAATTATATTGATGTAAGTATATATTTAATTAATTTTTTTTAATAATATAATTCTAATTTTTTTCTTATTTTTTATTTTTTATTAATAATAAAAAGGGAGCATACCCAAAACAATTTATTTGTACACAAGGACCATTACCAAATACAATTGCTGATTTTTGGAGAATGGTATGGGAAAATCGATGTCGTATTATTGTTATGCTTTCAAGAGAGTCTGAAAACTGTAGAATAAAATGTGATAGATATTGGCCAGAACAAATTGGAGGTGAACAATTTTCAATATATGGTAATGGTAATGAAGTATTTGGCACATACAGTGTCGAATTGGTTGAGGTTATCCAAGATCCAGAGAGAGAGATAATCACAAGAAACATTAGACTTACATTTGAGGGTGAGACAAGAGATATCACTCAATATCAATATGAAGGTTGGCCAGATCATAACATCCCAGATCACACTCAACCATTCCGTCAGTTGTTACATAGTATCACAAATCGTCAAAATCAAATCATACCATCATCAGATAGAAATGTTCCAATCATCGTTCATTGTAGTGCAGGAGTTGGTAGAACCGGCACCTTTTGTACAGCCGTCATTATGATGAAAAAGTTGGACCATTACTTTAAACAATTGGATGCTACTCCAATTGATCAAGTCGTTGATCCTTTCACTCATTTACCAATCACTGAATATCAAAGTGATAATTTAGATTTAAAAGGACTTGGTTATCATTTTAAATCTTCAATTTATAATAGTAATGGTATAAATAATAATAATAATAATAATTTAAATAATAATAATAATATTAATAATAATTCAAATGGTTCAAATAATACGCCACAAACTGAACCAAATAATGAGGAAGATGATGATGACGCAGCAGAATCTGACTTAAAATATGCAATAATGGATAAATATAATAGTAGAATCGATTTTAATTTATTTTCAATAGTTTTGAAACTTAGAGAGCAACGTCCTGGAATGGTTCAACAATTAGAACAATATCTATTTTGTTATAAAACAATTTTAGACGAAATTTATCATAGATTAAATTGTAAATTAGGTTTTTCTTTACCACATGTTAATAATATCAATAATTATAATAATTATAGTAATACTACTACCACCACTACTTCTTCTTTAGCCTCAACTACAATAATTCATCCATCTACAAATAGTAAATTAAATTAATAAATTTTCATATAAATTTTTTTTTTTTTTTTTTTATTAATTATTAATTTTCATATATATATATTATAAAAATTTGTATATAAAATTATATCTTTTTAAAATAATAACAAACAAAAACAAAAACAAAAACAAAAATAACAAAAACAAAACAAACAAATCAACTAATAACAAAAAATGACAAAATTAAACAACAAACTTACAGACATAACATTAAACAATACTTTGACACATTACTTTATCAAAAAAAAAAATAAAAATAAAATAACTAAAATAATAATGATTAATTTATTAATAAATCATTATTAGTTTTTTCACACATTAAAAACTTTTTTTTTTTTTTATAATAAAAAACACCAACACTAAAAAATGTTTTATTTTTAAATTTTCTTTGAAATCAAATTTGATTTCTTTTGTTTTTCCCTTTTTTTTTTTTTTTTTTTTTTTTTTTTCATTGGGTCAAATGGGGAAAAAAAAACTTTTTTTATTTTTTTTATTTATCATCAATTAAAAATGGATTATCAATTATTTAAAAAAGTATTTAATAATAAATATTTAAGAAATAAAATATTTGAATCAGTTTCAATAATAAATAAAGAGAATAAATTTATAGTAAAGAAATTTAATCAATGTGGAGTTAAATGGATAGTAATGAATAATCATTTTCAATTATTAATTTATATATTTAAAATCCAAGCAAATAAAAGAAAACAATTAACATATCCATTATTACAAAGATTTCTAGAATTTAATCAATCAATTGAAATTTTAAAAATTTTAATTTGTCAAGTACCATCATTTTTTGAAAATTTAACACCAATTCAACAATTTAATAATTCACAATCATTATTTAGTTCAATGAAATCAAAAAATGAATTAATTATTAAATATTTAATTGAAGAAAAAAGTTTTGAAATTACAAAAATTTCAATTGATTTTGTGTGTTGTCAAGAAAATTATCAATTTTTTAAATATTTATTATTAATTGATGAAAAATTAAATAAAAATAATAATAATAATAATAATAAAAATAATAATTTAATAAATAATTCAAATTTTCAACAAATTAATCTTGTAATTAAATTTAATGATTTTGAATTTTTTAAAGAATTAATAGAAAAATCAAATAATGTTGAAATTTTAAAAAATTATTTAAAAAATGAAGATACAATTGTATCAATTATAAAAACGTGTGGTAATAATTTAAATTTGGAATTTATAAAATTCATTTTTCAAATGTTTAATAATGAACAATTAAAATTAACAACGACAGTTATTATTGAAACTATTAAATTTGGTTCATTTGATTTGTTGAAATTATTATTAGAAAATCAAGATTATTTTAGTAATAAATTCAGTTCAATTAAAACTTCACCATTTATAAATAAATATTGTTTTTTATATTTATTAGTATACAGATGTGATAAAGAAATTTTAGATTATTATTGCAAAAAATTGAATTTATTTAATAATACCACCGCCACCGATGATGAAGATGACGATTTATCGTTAAAAGAGACAATTGGGGATATAGAAGTTTATGAAAAACTATCAAATTTTAAAAATGGTAAAACTTGTATTATTTCATTCATTGGTGATATTTCATCAAACATTTGTTATGACCATAATCAATCGTCATTGGAAATGATGAAATATTTAAGTGGAAACCAATACTTTAATTCAATATTTACAATAACCACAACCGTTATGGATAATGCGTTGTTTTCAGGTAGGTTCGATATTTTCAATTGGTTAGTTAAGAATGGTAATCAAGGTTGTTCAGATAAAGGTTTCCATTTTTGTTGTAGAAATATGCCACAATATCGATTTCAATTGGCTACTATTTTAGAGAAATTCAGATCAAATTTTAGTGATGATGTAATTTTAAATTCAATTTCTTCAAATGATTATTTTAGATTAGATAAAAAGAATCATAATTATTTATCTTCATTTTTACCACAACATTTAAAACCTGATTTTCCAATGGAATATACACCAATTAAAACTAAATATTTATAAATAAAATTATTATTATTATTTTTTATTAAAAAATGAAAAAAAATATTCTGTATAAGAACCATGATAATCTTTTTTTTTTTTTTTTTTTTTTTTAAAAAAAATTAGAAAATGTTTGTTTGTGTGAATAATAAAAATTTAAGGTGTTTAGGATTTGTATGGGGGGTGACATTGTTTTTGTTTTTTTTTTATAAAAAATTTAAAAAAAAGATACATACTTAAATGATTTTCAAATTTTTCTAAACAATAATCTATTTCTTCATAGGTTTCTATATATTCATCACATTTCTTACATGAACCACCTAAAACTCCACTACATGTTGCTGATTGAATAAAATGATTATAAAAAAATGTATGACCTTCCTTATCTTGAATATATTTTTTACCTTTTATTCTTATATAATTGTTTTTTGGTTTTTTTTTAATATCATTTTCTAAATGAGTATCTTTTAAAATAATTTTTTGTAAAATTAAATAATTAATATATTTTTTTTTTTTTTTTATTAAATTTGGAAAAAATAAAAAAAATATATAACATACTAATATGAAAAACAAAATCATTAAGTTCAAAATTTCTTTTTGAATAGGTTTTAAAAATAGAATTACATCTTTTACATTGACCAATTACACAATCATTTTCACTGTATTCAATTTCTTTAAAATACATATTAAACCAATCAAAATCTTCAATATAATTTTTTTTTCTTTCTTCCATTATTTAATTATAAAATAAAATAAAATAAAATAAAATAAAATAAAATAAAATAAAATAAAATAAAATAAAATAAAAAAAAAAAATTAAAAAAAAAAGGAAAAAAAAAAAAAATGGAAAAAAAGTGAAAAAAAAAAATGATCAGATATGATTTGTTTAAAATAAAATAAAAACTAAAAAAAGAATTTCAGAATTATCAGATAATGAAATGAGTTTGAAAATTTATTATTTATTATTTACTATTTATTTTTTATTTTTTTTTTTGAATAATTTGAAAAAAAAAAAAAAAAAAAAAAAAAAAAAAAAAAAAAAAAAAAAAAAAAAAAAAAAAAAAAACTCGATTACTTGATTGTAGATTAATTATTTTTTTTACACGTTTTTATAAATCTGTATTTATAATACGATGCATGTTGTTTGGGAGTATTTATTTATTTCTGAAATTACCCATATATTTATATTTTTTTTGATTGATTATATATATAAATAATATTCTACATTTAAACCAAAACACCATTATTTTTAAGAATTATACCCACTTTTTTTTTTTTTTTTTTTTTTTTTTTTTTTTTTTTTTTTTTATTTTTTATATACTAATTTCTCTGCATTAAATAATTTAAATACCGTTTAGGATGAATCATAAATAACAACACCCATTTTATTTATTATTTTTATGTTTTTTTTTTTTTTTTTTTTAAATTTATTTTTTTTTTTATTTTTATTTATTTTTTCTAACACATTATTATTTTAAAGTGGGGGTTCTTGTTACTGTTTTGTTTATATGTGCAAAAATGCATATATACTGGTGTGTTAGATTGAATATTTTTACAAATTAAATAATTCTAAATATATATAAAAATTTGTATTATTGTTTAAAAATTTGAAAAAAAAAAAAAAAAAAAAAAAAAAAAAAAAAAATTAAAAACAATGATTACAATTTTTGTCTTTAATTATTTATTATTAAAATACTAAATATTAAAAAATTAAATTTATATGAATATTTAAAAAAAAAAATTTATAAAAAACAAAAAATAATAAAAATTAAAAATATTATATAAAAAATAATAGAATAAAAAAAATAAATAAAAAAAAAAAAAAAAAAATATCCAAATAAAAATAAAAAAATATAAAAAAAAAAATAAAATAAAATAAAAAAAAAAAAGAAAAAAAGAGAATGGTACAATTAATTAATATTAATGAAGATCAAAATCAAATAAGAGATGAATTTTTTGTAGATAATGAAAGTGATGAAAATAATAATTTTGGGGATGATAATTTATATGAAGAAGAAGAAGGAGAAGAAAATGAAGAAGAGGAAGGAAAATTTGAAGAAGAGGAAGATGAAGAAGATGATTATAGTTCAAAATTTGATACTGAATATAAAAAAATCTTAAAACTTGCAAATGAAACTAATAGTAAAACCGATATAACAGTTAAAATTGAAATTACAACTTATAATAGAAATTATAGAAATTTAATAAATAATAATGAAAACAACAATATTATTAATAGTGATGATAATAATTTATATAAAAAGTTAGAAAAAAAACATTTTTTAAGATTTAAAGATAAACCAATTAAAGTTGGTGAATTATCAGAACAAGTTGAAGTATTATGTTATGGTGATAGTTATAATTCAATATTATTAGAAGGTACAGTTCCAAAGTTTTTAAAAATTATTGAATTTGGTGAACAATTTAATAAACATATTCCAAAAGGCTTCTTTCAAAATGAAGGTGGTAATTTACATAGAATTGAATTTGGAAAGAAGTATAATATGCCAATTGGTGAAGGAGTGATACCAAATACTGTGATAACCATTATATTTGGTGATGAATTTAATTGGTTTTTACCGGCAAATGTTATTCCATTGGGAGTTATCAAAATTCAATTTGGTAATGACTATACTGCACCATTCGTTAAGGATTCAATTCCATCAACTGTCAGATTCTTGCAATTGGGTAATAAGTATAATTTACCTTTAAAATGGTCCCCAATTCCAAAAGTTTTATACCATTTAACATTTGGTGATTCATTTAATCAAATCATTGAACCAGGTGATTTATCACCATTTTTAACTTATTTAAAATTTGGAAATGATTTCAATCAAAAATTATCCATCCCTTCAAAAGTTTCAATACTGTCATTTGGTGATAGTTTTAATCAAGATATTATAATTAATGGCACTGGTGCAACCATTTTACCAAAAGATACTTTAAAATCAATTACATTTGGTAATGATTTTAATAAATCATTAGGAAATTTATCACAATTTTATCAATTAACTTTTATTAAATTTGGAAATGACTTTAATCAACCATTATTAAATTTACCCCCAAATTTAATTGAAATTGAATTTGGTATAAATTTTAATAAACCATTACCATCAATACTTCCATCAACAATTAAATCAATAACATTACCAAAATCTTATAACTTACCATTACCAAAACCATTACCAAATGATCAATCAACAAATTCAACAATTTTATCAAATGATAATAATAATAATAATAATAATAATAATAATAATAATAATAATTCCAATACAATCACTTTAATATCAACTACAACTACAACAACTACATATATTATTAATAATAATTAAAAAAAAAAAAAAAAAATTAAAATTAAAATTAAATAGTAATAAAAAAAAATAATAAAACAAAAATTAATTTAAAAAAAAAATTTTATTCTTTTAACTTTTTTTAATAAATATATATATATAAATTAAAATTTAATTTTTTAAAAAATTTTAATTAATTAAATTATTTAAAACTAATTTATGATATTTAATTTGTAATAAAACATGTTTAAAAATTGATTTCTTTTTTTCTAAATCAAATTCTAATTTATCATTCCTTTTTAAATTTTTTTCATACTTTTTTATATCTTTTTTAATTTGTTTTTCATTTCTTTGAACAATATCTAATAATAATTTGAAAGTGTTTATAACAGAATTTAAACATTTAGCCGAAGAAATTGTTGATGGTTTTCCAAATGATTTTGAAATATCAATAATTTCATTATGTGAAAATTGTGATTCCCATTTTAAATCGTTTTTATTGGCACATAATATAATGGGTATATTATCTTTAAATGGGAATGCTTCTTTAATTAAATCTCTATATTTATAAATTGAATCATATGAATCTCTATCAGATATTGAATACATTATTACAAAACAATCACATTGTTTAATTGTATCTAATAATATACTTTCCATCTCAATTGATCCGGCTTTTTTTTAATAATAAAAAAATAATAATAAAAAAAATATCAATATTAATATTGATATTTTTTTTTTTTTTTTTTTTTTTTTTTTTCAAACAAAAAAATATTTACCTGTATCATATATATTTAAATTATATAAAACTTTATATGAAAATAGTTTTGTAAATTTTGATTCTATTGTGGGGCTATATTTTTCGTCATCAAAAAAAGAATTTACCATTGTGTGTATTGTGCTTGTCTTTCCAACACATTTATCTCCTAAAAAACAAATATTCAATTTTTTGCACATTTTATTTTTTTTTTTTTTTATTTTTAATTTATTTTTAATTTATTTTTAATTTATTTTTAATTTATTTTTAATTTATTTTTTTGTATATGTGAAATTTTTATTTAATTAATTAATCTTTTATTTATTTTGATCAATTGCTTAATAATAAATAATTTTGAAAATTATTATTATTTCTATTATTAAAAATAAAAAAAATAAAAACAGTAATAATAAAAAAAAACAATAATTAAAAATAAATAATAAATAAATAATTTTTATTATTAATAATAATAATTTGATTATATCAAGATTTGTTGAAGAAAAAAATTTAAAAAAAAAAAAATAAAATAAAAAAAAGATAAACAATTTAATTGTTGCTGTGTGGGAGCATTGTTATAATTGCTATAAATATATTTTTTATTTTCAATTTTTTTTTTTATTATTTATTAATTATTTATTTTTTTTTTTTTTTGTGTGTACATTTGGGGAACTAACCCACCTTTTTTACACCTTCAAAAAAAAAAAAAAAAATAAACTAAAAATTGAAAATCCATTTTTATAATTTCAGGTATTTTGTTGTAATCATTGTTGGTGCTATTTAGGTAACTGATATGTTAGAAATAGGGTGTGGTCTTAAATATAATTTTTTACTTTAATAAAAATTAGAATATGTTTATATAAATTTTTTAATTTACTAAATATGGCAATAAATCCCCTAAAATTGTAAGTGGGTGTTGTGTTGTTGCAATATTAAATCAAATTTGATATTTTCAATATATCCAAAATAACAAAGAAAACAAATAAAACAATAAAACAACTCCCAAAAAAAAAAAAAATAAAAATAAAAAAAATAAAAATAAAAATGAAAAAAAAAACAAGTAAACACACACAAAAATAATAAATCACACACACACACTATCACAAATATCAATTGATAAAAATAAAAATGAACAAATTTCTAAATTAATTAATTAATTAATTAAAAATAAACCAATTTCTAAAAATAAAGTACAATCAATAAATAATTATTTATTTATTTATTTATTTTTTGAAATATAATTATTATTTTGTTTTATTTTGATTTATTTTTATTTATTATTACTTTATCGATTTCATAAATTTGATTTGAATAATTTATTAAAGTGATAGAATGTATAATAAAAGTTATTGTGAAAATGATATCAATTATTGGTAAAACATTTGCAATTGCTTGATAAGTTGAAATTGCAAGTGAAAAAGTTGGAGATACTCCATCTAAAGCTAATTTCCAAAATCCACTTGATATTGTTATACTATAATAAACCAATGTAATTGAAAAATAATACATTGTTGAATAATAAATGAATTGTGCGAATGAATCATTTAATTTTGTTATAACAATATCTTTTGAAATCTCTAAATTAAACAATTCAAATGTTACTTTATTTTTAATTGCTGTTGTTGTTGTTGAATGATTATCTAAAAATGAATTTCTTGAAATTTGTAAATTCTTTGATCTAGTTCTAATATTTAATAATAAATAACCAAATGAAATTAAAGATAATAATGAAAATATTAAAACTTTTTTACTCTTTCCTGATTCAATATTTGATGTTTCAAATAATGATGATTGTAAAATCATAAATAGTAAACTAAATATCCAAACCAATGCTATCAATTCAACGATTGCAACTCTTCTACCTTTGAAAATTGTATTTAATAATTTATTTCTAATTTCATTTATAATTCCACCATTATTAATTTCGTTTTCAGATTTCTTATAAACTATACCATATAGTTTATATGATATTATAAAATATAATGCAAATGTTATAAATGATATAAATAAGTAAAAGTGAAATGAATTTAATGTTGATGATGTTGTTATCGATGATATTGTTGATAATGATTTTAATAATTTACTGAAATAAAATGAATTTTTTGAATAATTATATTTTTGATTATCAATAAAATTTAAAAAATCTGTTAAAAATAATGATGAAAAGAAAACTTTAACAATACAACATAATGAAATAATTATTGTTTTTGGTGATCTATATCTTTTAAAAATAATGAAAAAACAAAATAATAAAGCTATTATTATATAATATAAAAAGAATGATCCATTTAAGAATAAATGATAATAATCATTCTTTGATGTTGTTATGAATTGTGAAACCGCTAACTTTTTGGTTAGTGTCATTGTTTTTTATTGACTATTAAGTTTGTTTTTTTAATTTTAAAATTGGAAGTAGGAAAAGTAAATTAAAAAAAAAAAAAATTAAAAAAAAAAAAAAAAAAATAAAAAAAAATGAAAAAAATAATTTAATGCAGAAATTTTTCTGTTTATTATTTTTTTATTTTTATTATTTTTTAAACTAAATTTTGAATTTAGTTTATTCATATGAATAAAAAACAAATTAAATCATTATTAAAAAAAAAAAAAAAAAAAAAAAAAACTTCAATTTTTTAAAGTGTCAAATTTATATTTGAAAGTTTTTATTACTGTGAAAACAAATTACATATGATATAATACATTTAATCATTCTATTTTTTGGATTTTTTTTTTTTCTTTTTTTTTTTTTTAATCAAAAAATTTTCTTATAATTATAAAAAAAAAAAAAAAAAAATGGCTTTGTCTAAACGAAATCAAAAAGATTTTCTTTAAAAAATAACAATCAAAAAAAAGATATTTTTTTTAGTGGTAAAATGGGTTTAATTATTTTAAAAAAAAAAAGATATTTTATTTAAATAATTTTTGCACCAACACCACAAATCCAATTTTTATCATAAATAATCTTATATGAAAAATTTTTATTTTTTTTTTTTTTATTTTTATTTTTTTATTTTTTTTTTTTTGTACAGGGCTAAAAATAGTACTAATCAAAAATAATAAAAATAAAAAATTTAAATATAAAATAGTTTTTTTTTTTTTTTTTTTTTTTACAAAAAATAATTAAGAAATAAATTAAAAAATGAAAATTTCAATTTTATTAATTATCTGTATAATTTATTTATCAATTTCAAATGTTAAATCATATGGAGAATCTGATAATTCTGGTTATCCAAATTATCAAGAAAGAGAAGCTCACACAATGATGAATGTTGTTCGTCAATTGCCAACAAAATATAGAGATACTTTTATGACTGGATATTCTGGTTACCAAAATTTATTTACCACATCAACAGCTTTACCACCAACTACACCAGTTTATTATAATCAAACATTAGGTTATCTTGCAAGATCACACTCTTCAGAAATGGGCATTAAAGGTTATTTTAGTGTAAATAGTTAAAAATTTATTATTATTTCTTTTATTTTAAAATATTTTTTTAAATAATCAATAATTAATATTTATTTATTTTATTTTATTATTATTAAAAATGTTAAGCATAACAGCTATGATGGAACTTCTTGGAGTACTCGTTTCGATTCCTTTGTTGCCGGTTGTCAATCTGCAGGAAATTCAATTGCTGAGAATATTGCAGCAGGAGGGGTATCAGGAATCGGAACAACTAGTCAATTACTTTGTGATGCTGTTTCTGGTGTTTGTGTAGTTGATACAAGCTCTGATGCTGGACACCGTAAGAATATAATGGGAAACTATAAAATCGTTGGTATTGGTTTTTACTATAACTCAAGTAGTCAATATGGAAATTATTGGACCCAAGATTTTGATAATGGTAATTTTAGTTTTTTTTTTTTTTTTTTTTTTAATTTGTTTATTTAAAGTTGTTAACATTTGTTTTATTTAATTTAATTTAAATTTTTTTTTTTTTTTTTTTTTAAAAATAATTTTATTGATTGATTAATTATTTTTATTCTTATTACTATTATTATTTTATTAAGGTATTTGTGGATTACCAACTACTCCAATTTATTCAGGATTCCATACTTTCTTCTTTGGAGCAAATGCACCAAATTATTATTTATCATATTATAGTTCAACAGATGCAGCAAGTAAAGTATCATTTATTTTTGAAAATGGAACATCAATTGATATGACATTATTTGGTGGTACAGCCAATTCTGGTATTTATACAACTTCAACAGTTTATCAAGTGTGTGCTAAATATTATTTCTCTGTCACAAGTGCAAGTGGTAAAACATATAGGTATCCAGATACTGGTTATTTACAATTAACTAAAGCCAGTACATGTGCTTCTTGGGTTGCCTCTTCATCTAGTTCAACCACATCTACTACATCAACCTCATCAACTACCTCCAAACCAACTACTACATCAACCACATCAACTACATCAACAACATCAACAACATCAACTACCTCTAAACCAACAACTACATCAACAACATCAACTACATCAACTACCTCTAAACCAACAACCACATCAACTACATCAACTACATCAACTACATCAACTACTTCCAAACCAACTACTACATCAACCACATCAACTACTTCCAAAACAACTACTGGTTCATCAACAACAACAACTGGTTCATCAACAACAACTGGTTCATCAACAACCACATCATCACCATCAACTACAGATACTCAAACAGAATCTCTTGAGGATGGATCAACACCATCAAGCTCTAACACTGTAAAATCATCATTATTAATTGTATTGGTATCACTTGTATTATTAATTGCTTTCTAAACAAGAAAAAAAACAAAAAGAAATTATCCAACTCTAAAATGCATTACCATTTATATATATATTTATTTATTTATTTATTTATTTAATCAATAAATTAAAATTCGAATTTATTATTTATTGAACAATTCATTTATTATTTATTCTTTGTGTAGATAAATATATATATATATATATATACACACAAAATCAAAAAAAAAAAAAAAATAAAATAAAATAAAATAATAAATTTTTTTTTTTTATTTTTATTTTTTTTTAAATTTATTATTTTATTTATTAATTGTACCTTGTAATTTACCAATTCTAATTAAAATATCTCTTAAATTTGATCTAATTTCTTTATTTTCTTGAACCAATAATTGAATTAATAATTCATAATAGATACTAGTATTTCTTAAAAATTTATCATCATCAAATGATAAAATACCTTGTAAAATTTGTAATATAGTTGATGATTGAACAATTGTTTCATTTGGATTTGAAATATAAATTTGAATTAATTCTTGACATAAACTAAAATAAAATTAAAATTAGATAATTAATTCATTATTTAGAGAGAAAAAAAAAAAAAAAAAAAAAAAAAAAAAAAAAACTTACTTAATTAATCTAAATTCAGAATGAATTGATCTATTTTCAACATCAATATCTTTTTCAGAATATAAAATCATTAAAAGATTTAAATAACCAGTGATCGCTTTCTTTTTTAAGATATCAAAAGTTTGACCAACTTTTTTAAGGGAACTAATTAAACGTTGTTCAACGAGAGCATCTTGACAAAAAGTAAAAGTTAATTGTAAACAATCACCTAAACAGAAAAGTTGAGAAGTATTTAAATATTCATAATGAGAGATTGCAATATCATTAATGGCTTGTACCATTTGTAATTGAACTGAACATTTCGATTGAATATTATTAATTGTATTGGTATATTGACTTTGATTATTTTGACTTTGATTATTATTATTACTTTGATTAATTAAATATTGTTGATTAAATATTGTTAAATTAACATTTGAACTTGATGGTAATCTACTATGTGATTTAATTGGTGTTGATGTGGTGGATGGTAAATCTGAATTTGATCTTGAATGTGATACTGATGCTGGTGATGATGATGATGATGAATTTTCATTTGTTATTGTTGTTATTGATGATATTTGTTCATTACTACTACCATTTATTATAGAGTGGTGCTCCTCATTAATACTATTTAATTCTTTTCTAATAACTGGTGGTGTTAAAACTACTGGTGTTGTTGGTAATGATGTTGAAGATCTTAAAGAAATTTCATTATCAGATTTTGATTGTGATAATGGATTTATATTTGAATTTGATTGTTGTGATACATTATTATTATTATTATTATTATTATTATTATTATTACTACTATTACTATTACTATTATTTAATTTATTTGAAGAATCTAAAACTGGTGAAATTGGAGCAGAATGAGATTTTTCATTACCACTATGAGCAACACTACTTAAATATTGCTGTTGTTGTTTTGATAATGATAATAATAAATGTTGTTGTTGTTGTTTTGATAATGTACCTGAAATATTTGATAATGAATTATCATTATGACCATTTAAATTATTATTATTATTATTAATATTATTATTATTGATACTATTATTATTATTTACAATATTTTCATTATTATTTTGAATATTTTGTTCAAATTCAATTAATTTGAAAATTTCAAATGGTGTATTTGTTTGAAATATTTTATAAAATTGTGAAACTATATTTGACCATTGAGTTTGAGAGAATTTTGAACCATTTGTTGAAACCAATTGAATTAAGAAAGTACCAGCGGTTTTAGCTAATAGTTCATTCTCTTGAAGGATACAACTTACTAGTAAATCCAACATATCATCCAAGAGGAAACAAACAATGTCAACGAAATTTATAAACATTTCAGTTAAACTTTGGAAAGCATGATTGCCAGTCTGTTTTAACCAACGAGTATCCTCTAGTATAGTTTCATGTTGACCTTTACTGTAGCCGACATTATCGAAAATTGGTAATAAAACACCACGGAAAATCAATTCCCAAAGTTTGCTACTAAAAGTACTACCGAATAAAGCCAAAACTCTAAACAAAGTATCCAATGCATAAGAACGTAAATCAGGATCTTGGTGACTTGTAACCCTAGCCAAACCAGTTAACAAAGGGAACCACAATGAAATATGTTCTTGAGTATCGGTGAACAATGGAGTGTTTGCAGAGGCACCTTCCTCTCTAACCAAAGCGCAAACTCTACCATTTGCCAATTGAACACCACAATAACTTAGAATATCGATTGCCTTGATTGGTAATTCCTTATGACGTGAATTTGCATAACTTGAGAGACAATTAACATAATCGATAAAGAAAGTCTCTGAAATATTTGAAAAATCTCTAATTAATTCATCAACGAAATCAAAAGCTTGTGTTGCAATCAAAGAGTCATTTGAAGATGAAGATAGTGTGAAAATTGTGAAAATCGGTTTCCAACCAGATTTGATCAATGAATTCCTACCATTGGTCAATTGGAAAATACATTTCAATATTAACTCTCTAACATCTGGATGTTGGTTATGACTGAAAATGGTCTCCAATGGTTTTAAGAAATCCTTTTGTGAAGGTTCCTGTTGTGGATCCTCGTCGAAATCCAAGAATTTCTGAGCCAATTGTTTCAATGAATCAATTACCATCGATGAAATATAAACATTATCAGGATAAGTGCAGCCAATCTTTGTGAAATGTTCTGCAATGATTGACCAAAACAATCTGATTCTATTTGCATTATAATATGAAACCTCTACCAATTTTTGTAAAGAAAATATTGATGGACTTGCTAATTTCAATTCATCAATTGATACCGATGCTAAACAATCAACAAAATGTACTATAGCTTCGTTAGTTAAACTACTTGAATTTACGAATAAATGATTTGCAGTCTCCAATTCTTTTGAAACTTGATCAATATTAATACCTTCAATCGATGGTAAATTTGAATTACTTCGCTGATGAGTTTTAACACCTAAAAAGAATTCTGTTGTACTAATTGATCTCTTTGGTGGTACTAATTGAATTGGTGTATTTAAACTTGATTGTGTTGGTGTATTATTACCTGTATTATTATTTGAATTATTACCACTTATTAAATTATTTTGTAAACCACTATATGATGAATTTAAATTAACTGATCCACTTGAACTACTACCACTACCATCAAGTTGTTGTTGTTGTTGTTGTTGTATATTTTGTTGTTGTTGTTGTTGTTGTATATTTTGTTGTAAATTTGTTGGTTGTTGTGATTGTTGTTGTGGTTGTTGCTGTTGTGGTTGTTGCTGTTGTTGTTGTTGTTGTTGCTGTTGTGATGATGGTTGTTGTTGTTGTTGTTGTTGTGAATTTGGTTGCAGTTGTTGTTGTTGTTGTTGTTGTTGTTGTTGTTGTTGTTGTTGTTGTTGTTGTTGTTGTTGTGAATTTGATTGTTGTTGTTGTTCAACACCTAAATATGAAACTCTTAATCTTTCTAAGAAGGAAATTGATTTTAATACTGGTAACCAAGATTTTTCTAAATGATCACCATCAATACGTGCAATTAAAATTAATTTTTGTAATGAATCCATATTTTTTTGTTTTAATTCTTTACTCTTTTCAGAGATTGTAAAATTTGATAAAGATGAAATGAAAGCTTCACGTTCCATTGACATATCTAATAGACATAATAAATTATTTGAATATTTAAAACCTTCTAAACAAACTTGAATCACTTTTGGATCTTCAGTATTCTCTAATACAGTTGATAATGCTGCCAAGATTGGTGTCCAACTTACATCCATCATAAATTTTAAATTCTCTAATAAATTACCATGATCGAATGGTAATTTTTGAAATTGACCTTTATTTGGTGGGTCATCAATTGGAAAACTATTTTTAATTTTAATTGAAAAATCATCTGGACTACCATCACCATTATTATTGCTACCATTAACAGTTGGAGTTGGGAGATCATCTTCTTTTAATTTTAAAGGTTCAGAAGAGATACGATCATAAATACCTAATAAAAATTGTTCATCATAATCTGCACCACCATTATTTTTAGAATTCATTTTTAACCATTGTTGTTTTGACATATGATTTTTAATTGAACTACTATGTAAATCAGTTGCCAACATGATTGTAGCAAATGCTAAAATGAATACTGAATCTTTATTGACCACTATATTGGTACCACCCGATTCAGTGGCATCATTATCATCGAAATATTTCTTTGAGAAAACTTCCATTAATCTATCAACTTTTTGAGCTTCACCAACTAATCTAAAATGAGATAAATAGTAACGTAAAGCGCCATCCAATGTGAAACCACTGAAATTGAATAACTCAGTATAATGATTTAACACGGCGATATTGAAATCCTCCCTCTCAGAGATATAAATACCCAATGAAACCTTATCCAATCCCTCAGTTTCTCTTAAAAACTTTGCACATTTTGCAGCATCCCTTTCGGTGGCACCGATTTTCAAAAAGAATTCAATACCACGTTTTGGTGAAATCTTAAACTTTCTCTTACCCTCTTCGATTAATAATTTGAATTCCTTTTGTTTAATGAATTTATTATCCGATGGGATTTGTGATAGTTTCAATTGAAGATTCTCTTTTTGTAAATTAATGCCCTCTGACAATGCCTTAGTCAATGATGTTAGACATTCCAATGCAGAGTTCTTTACTTTTAAATCATTGATTTTATTCTCTTGAATGATTAATTGGGCAATCTTTGATAAACTTTCAATTGTCTTTTGAAAGATATCCTTTGACGATAAATTGCAATCATAATTTATATAAAAGTCTACAAGTATTTGATAATTCTCGCAAATTCTAGCCAACACTTGCAACACCATCCAACGTTGTTGTAAAGTCGATGTTGGACTCTCCAATACTCTCAATACAATCAATGTAAAGTACTGTCCAATCGGATCACGTAAATAATCTCTATAATGTACAACCATAGATAAAAACAATGTCAATGATAATCTAAATATTGTACTATGTGATGAAAATCCTGAATTCAATACTGATGGGAATAAACCTTCACGAATTTCATAATTTATAAAACTTGGATAATGTTTTATAAATCTGCCATAATCATCAAATATATTTGAAATTAATTCTAATGAAAATATTCTAACTTTAACTTCTGGTGAATCATAACTTTTTTTTTTTTAAAAAAAATAATAATAAATTAATATATTAATATATAAACTTAAAATTTTTTAAATATTTATACATAAATGAAAATTAATACATACTCTGAAATATCTTTTAATGATAAATCACATAATAATCTAAATAAATATATTGAATCTTTTAAATTTAATTCATGTTCTTGATTATTTATTGGTGGTGGTTGTGTAGTTGTTGTTGTTGTTGGTGTTGGTGTTGGTGTTGGAGTTGGAGTTGGTGTTTGTGTTGATTGTGGCTCTACTTCCTTATTTACAATATCATCGGTAATACCATTAACCTGTTCTTTTGATGCTGTTGTGGTTGTAGTAGTTGTTGTTGTTGTTGTTGTTGTTGAATTTTGTGTTGGTGATTGTAAATCAGAGAAAGAAATTGGAATTGGATTATTATTATTATTATTAGTTGATGGTGATACAGTTTGTGGTTGTGGTTGTGGTTGTAATTGTGGTTGTTGTTGTTTTGTTGGTGTTGTTATTATTGTATTTGGTTTAGTTTTAAAACTTTTAAAAGTACGATTTATAATTTGAGTGATTGAAGTTTTTGATGCAATTGCTAAATTTGAAGATGGTTTACTATTGATATGAATATAGAATAAAGTTTTAAAACTATATAATAATGTTTGTCTATGGAATTTTGATGCTACTGTATGAACTAGTTTAGTAACTTGAACTAATGTCATTTCATCTGAAATATCTGCACAATGATATAATGTTGGTTCTATAAATTTATCAATTATCATTTTACCATTTTCAATCATACCACTTAAAATATAACTACCTGAAATTAATTTCTATTGTCATATAATAATAATAATAATAATAATAATAATAATAATAATAATAATAATAATAATAATAATAATAATAATAATAATAATAATAATAATAATAATAATAATAATAATAATAAAAATTAGAAAAATTTATTTATTTATTTATTTATTTATATAAATTTATATTTATTTATTTATTTATTTATATAAATTTATATTTATTTATTTATTTATTTATTTACCTCTATAAAATCAACGGATGATACAATTAATTTTGAACTTTTTGATTCGAAAGCAAATTTATAGATTGTTGCTAAATGGTCGAGAAATTTAGTCCATTGTGGATTTAATCTTAGTGATGGTGCTGTGAATGATTCATTCTTTGTGAGTAAAGTTGGATTTGCTTTTAAATATTCAAATATTATTTTAATTTCATCTTTAATTGATTGTTGTTTCTTTGAACAATCACTAAGAGTTTTATTTAAATATTTATTAACTAAAATAGTTAATGATTCTGGTGTTAATGGTGGTGTATTACTACCACTATTATTATTATTATTATTTTGTGCTGTTGGTTGTATAATATTAGGTGGTGCAACTGTTATAGGTGGTGCTGCTGTAGTTGGTGTTGTTGGTGTTGGTTGTTGTTGTTGTTGTTGTTGTTGTTGTTGTTGTTGTTGTTGTTGTTGTTGTTGTTGTTGTTGTTGTTGTTGTTGTTGTTGTGTTGGTGAAGTTACTGTTGCTGGTGCTGGTACTGGTGTTGGTGCTGGTGTTGGTTGTGTTGTATTATTATTATCATTTTGAGTTGATAACATTCTTTAAGTTTGGGTTTTTTTTTTAAAAAAAAAAAAAAATTAAAAATTTTAATTATATATATATATAAATAAATACAAAAATAAATAAATAAATGAACGATAAATTTTAAAATTTTAAAAAAATCAATTTCATCTATCGTGGTGGTGTGGTGGGGTGAAAAATAAAAAATAAAATTTATTAATTTATTAATTATTTAAATAAGGTTCCCAATTCCCTTTTTTTTTTTTTTTTTTTTAATATTAAAAAAAATAGGAATTAATTAAACAATAACAAAAAAAAAAGATGTTTTTTTTTTTTTTTTTTTGATTAGGGAATGTTATTTTAAAAATATATTGTTGTATTTTTAATTATAAAAAAAATAAAAATTTTCAAAAAAAATAAAAAATAAAAAATAAAAAAAAAAAAATTATAAAAAAAAAATAAAAAAAAATAAAAAAAATAAAATTCAAAAAAAAATATTTGAAAATAATTTTTTTATTTTGAAGGCTGGTTGGTAATGTCAACGTTGTTCATTTATATTTGGTTATGTTGAGTATTTTAAATAATAAAAAAATAAAAATATTCCATTTTTATTTTTTTTAAAATCAAAATTTATTTTCATTTAAATGGAATATTAATTTTATTTATTTTATTATTTTTTTAAATATCTTGATTAAAAAAAAAAAAAAAAAAAAAATGAAGATATTTATTATTTTTTTTTTTTTTTTAATAATTTTTTTTTTTTGAGTGTTTTTAAAAATACTATTTTTTTTTTTTTTTTTTATAATTTTTTTCTTTTTTATTTCTTATTTATTTTTTATAATTGAAATTTTTATATAAAAATAAATAAAAAAACAAATAAATAAAGTTTTCCTAAACACTTTTTTTTTTTTTTAAAATAAAAAAAAAATGGTTGTACTTTCAAAATATAATGAATTTACAATTATTAATCAATTAAATGATGATAATTCAATATTATTTTTTAAAATTTGGAGAAATATTGTATTAAAAAAAAAGATATGGCAAGATGCAATTTTAATATCAAAATATGATATTCAAAATATTAAAGAAATAAAACAATTAAGAGAACATAAATATAGAGAATATATTAGAACAATTAAATTTGTTGATCATTTCAATGATTTATTAGAAGAAGGTGATATTCCAAACAATGTTTCAACAATTGATTTTGGTGTAGCATTTGATACAAGAATTAGTGCTAGAGTTTTACCAAATTCGCTTACAACCCTTGACTTGGGCATACAATTTAATCAATCCATTGATTGTGGTGTTTTACCAAAAAATTTAAAAAATATTTATTTTAGTCATTTATTCAATAAACCAATACTAGTAAACTCAATTCCAAATAGTGTTAAATTAATTGATTTTAGAAATTCGCCATCGTTTAATACTGAAATTAAAATTGGATCATTGCCAAACTCATTAACCTCTTTAAATTTAGGGTATAAGTATAATATTAAATTTAAAGAAGGAGTTTTACCAAACTCTTTAAAAAAATTAATAATTTCAGAAAATTACAATTTTCCAATTAAAAAAGGTGATTTACCAAATAGTATAACTAGTTTAACATTGGGAAATTATGATCAAAATATTAAATCAGATGAGTTACCAGAAAGTTTAAAAGTTTTAATAATGGGCCCACTACAAACAAAACAAATTGAAATTTCAAATTTGAAATATATTGAAAAATTGACATTATCAGATTACTATGATGTTCAATATAAAGATTTTCCAAAATCTTTAAAAATTTTAAATTTAGCTTATAAATATAATAAACCAATTTTACCAAATTCTATTGACAATATTACTGAAATTACATTTGGTAGTGAATTTAATCAACCTATTGAATTGAGTACATTCAAGTCAATTAAGAAATTAGTATTTGGTGCTAGATTTAATCAGGAATTGAAGCCATATACTTTGAATGATGGTATTGAGAGTTTATCATTTGGTTATTTTTATAATAAAAAATTTCAATCAAATAGTTTACCATCGACATTAACTTATTTAAAACTTGGTAGAGAATTTAATCAAATAGTTGAGCCTGGTATATTCCCAAACTCAATCAAACATTTAATCTATAGTAATTTAAATAAATCACCATTGACCATTGGTATATTACCATCATCACTTGAAACTTTAGAATTTTTATTTTTCAATGCACCAATTGAGCCATTTTCAATTCCAAATGGTTGTAAAAAGATTATTTTAAGTTCACAATTTCAAAATCATTCAATTTCAAATAATGTTATACCAAATACTTGTACTGAATTAACAATTTCTGAATTATATAAAAGAGAATTATTAGATTTAAATTCATTACCAAAAGGTTGTAAATTACTATATGCTTTATTAATTAATTAATTAATTATAAAAATAAGAGAATATTTATTTATTTATTTATTTTTAAAAAAAATATATATATAAAAAGTTATTAAATTATAAAATTACAAATAAAGAAATAAAATGTATAAAATAATTATTTCTTTTTTTTTTTTTTTTTTTATGCTACACATTTAAAATCACTACAATTAATAAAACACTCACCAACTGGGTCAACTCTTTGCCAACGCACTAATAAAATTGCATTTGAGAAACGAGTTGGCATATTTAAATTAAAAATATAAGCAGATGTTGAAGAACATGATGGATCACTAATTGAAACACTTGCAGTATTTGGGAAACTTTGGAATAATGTTAAATGATCCCATGTTAATGGAGTTGTGGTTGGGTTGAAACCTGGTTTACTAACATAGAATTCCCAGAAATTTGGATTATGAGAAGCAGTTGCACAGAATTTATAAGTGAAACTAACATTTACAGCATTTGCAGTTGTTGGAATAATTGTTGGTGTCCATGGTGCAACAATTGACATTCCACTTTTATCATTTGATGATGTAGTTGCATATGCTGAACATAATGAATTTGGTACTGCTGCTTTTAAAGCACTTGCTCCTTGAGCATAATTTGGAATTAAAACTGAAAATTCATTTGATTGAATAAATTGATATTGTGGATTATTTCCTTTTGCTTTTACAAATTGAAAAGCTGAACGACATGCAGCATCAGTAATACCAGATCCATCCTCTGGCCACCAAATATTACCTTTTGGACATCTTATTTTAAAAAAAAAAAAAATTTAATAAATTGATATTTTATTGGAATAAAAAAAAAATGAAAAAATAAATAATTACTTTTGTTGGCGAGCCATTGGATAAATTGCATACCCATGAGAATTAATTAAAGAAATTGAAATCATTGAAATTAATGATAATAGTAAAAATTTAGAAATATACATTGTTTTTTTTTTTTTTTTGATTTATTTTTTATTGTTTATTTAGGAATTGAAATTAAAAAAATAAAAATTTATTCAATTGATTTAAATACTTAAATTTTTTAAATTGTAATATTATAATTTTTTTTTTTTTTATTTGTTTATTTGAAAAAAAAAAAAAAAAGCCATTCATCTAGTAATAGAATTATTTCAATTAATTTTACCAAAACTTTTTTTAAAAAAAAAAAAAAAAAATAGGTTGAAAAAGAATATTGATTACTTATTTAGGATTTCTATATTTAATCAATATTCTTTTAAAAAATTATGAAAAAAAATATAAAATCCAATCTTTTTTTTCAACACACAATTCACCACAACAAATTAATAATTATATTTTTTTTTTTTTTTTTTTGATAAAAAGTGATGGTGAGATGATTAAATAAAAATGATTATTAATATAAAAAAAAAAAAAATTTTTAAATCCAAAAAATCTCACACGATATATAATAAATAAATAAAATTAACCCATTTGAATGACAAATTTGAATTTTCTAATAATTAAAACAAGATTTTTAAAATCAATGTTTTTTTTTTTTTTTTATTATTACTTTATTATATGTTTACATTATGATATTGATGGGATGAGGAATTTTATAAAATATTGGTTTTAAAAAAAAAAAAAAGAAAAACAGTTTTTTTTTTTTTTTTTTTTTTTTTTTTTTTTGTTTTGTTATAATTATTATGAATTGTGAAAATAAAGAAAAAATAGAAAAAAAAAATTATTGGATATATAGATAAAAAAATTATTATTGAATATTGATTTTTGAGTGAACTAAATTATATAATATTTTAAAATATTATAAACTTAATTAAATTAAAATTAGGGGTTTAATCCAATTTTAAAAGTTGTTTGTTTTTTTGATTATTGTTGTTTTTTATCATGATTATCAACAATTTTAGCAATTGAAAATTGACATAATAAATTTTTAGCAGCATTTGAATGAGCATAAACTTCACCAGTAAACATTGAAGTTGCATCTTTACCAATACCCATTTTAATGTAAGCTAAACCACCTGGGTGATCATTAACAAAAGATTCGACATCTAATACGGTTTTGTTGATTATCATTAACTTTTTATTTTCTTTTTCAACCAAATTATTAAATTCATCGATTGTCATTGATGGTAAATCTTCTTTATTGATACCCCAATAGATTGATTGTTTCTTTGCGTCTAAATGTTTTTGGTGCATTTGAATCATACCTTTTTCAATTTCATTTTTGGAGAAAGTTTTCAAATCATAAGCCAAGCCTAAATAATACATTGCAGAGATCAACCATTTAGTTGGATCATATTGATAGAATTTATAAGCGTTTCTATAGTCATTTGGGAATTCATGATGGAAGTTATGATAACCTTCACCAAATGTTAATATAGCAGTCACAACTGAATCCTTTGGAGTATGTTCATCATCGTATGGAGAGTCACCTAAATAATGAGCCAATGAATTGACCAAGAATGTGGAATGTTGAACTGTAACGAGACGAAGTACACCAGAGTAGAAATAACCACCAGCCCAATCACCCCAACCTAAACCAGCTACCAATGTTGGGAAAACGAGACCCATAAAAGTGGCGATTTTAATGTAATGTTTATGTTGCCACATAACCCATGGATCGGCGTTAAGGTCGTCAATGTTTGCTCTACCGATTTTCTTTGGATCTTGTTTGAACATTAACCAAATGAAATGGGAATGCCAGAAACCCAATGAAGCTGAATATGGATCTTTATCAGTATCGAGATAACGATGATGAGCACGATGATCTCTTGACCACCAACGACATGAACCTTCGACAGCACCTGCACCAAATAGCAACAAGATAATACGAACTGGTAAAACTGCACTATAAGCCTTATGAGCCCAAAGTCTATGATAACCTGCTGTAATACCCATACCAGTGAAATGATAATAAATAAATGACCAAATAAATGTTTTCAATGAACACTCTACATTAATTAGACCATAGAGACCAATGAATGGAATACCAATTAAAATGATAACATGTAACCAATTGATTGATTTTAAAAATTCTTTAACAGTACGACTTGTACGACTATTTGAAACGGCTTCAGCGGTTGCTTCTGCTTTCTTTTCTTGATCTGGTACCAATGGAGCTGAATCAAATGGTGAGAAAATTTCATTTGAAAAGTTTTCACTACGGATAATTAATTCTTTAAATAATTCAGTTTCAAATGTACATTCATAAATATATTCACCCCAACTCTTTTTAAATGAATTATAAGCTTTTCTTAGATTATAATGTGGAATTGAAACTGCAATTTGTCTTGGTAATGAAAAATTAATATCTTTAACAATAAATTCAAACCATTGTGGATATGTAATATGTACTAAATATTTTTCAACTTCAGATGATTTCTTATCACCTTTGTTATTGTTATTATTATTATTTGATTTTTCTAATTTTGAAGCAACTTGTAATTCTTCATAAAATGGAATTGATGGTAATAATGAAGCAGTTGAAAGTAAGAAATGTAAAACTAACCATGGTGCGAACCAATAATTAAGGAATCCACTTACACCTACAAATTTAAACATCATTGGGAAGAAAATAAATCCAAAAATGTAAACAATTGCAATTGAAACGATTGCTTTGGTTTTATCTTTTTTATCTGATAAATTTTTAGTTGAGAAATAATTTTCAGACCAATTAATAATTGATAAAATCCAAAAGAATTTACCAGTTGCCCATTGTCTAATTGGATTTGTACTTTCGGTTGTGGTATGTGCATTAATCTTGAATTGTTCACCATTTAAAACAGCTGTCGATTTCTTTTCTGCATTATTCTTTTCTGAAATCTTGTAAGATTGGAATGGATATAACAATGGTAACATTACAATTGTTCCAATAATTGAATTAACTAATGGATTCTTTGAAAAAGTTTTATGAATACAATCATTACCAATTACCATTAACTATTAGTGTGAGAGGTTGTCATATTTTAAAAGATATTAAAAAAAAAAAAAAAATAAAAAATAAAAAAAAAGTTTTGTTGGGTTAGTGATTAGATATTTTGGAAAAAAAAAAAAAAAGATGCAAATAAAAAAAAAAAATTTTAATTATTTTTAATTATTATTTTTTTTTTTTTTTTGTTTTTGTAAAATGGGTGCTTTTTTTTTTTTGATGGTAATCAAAAAAAAAATAAAATAACAATCATTGTGATTGAAAAAAAAAATTTGGTAGTCTGGAACTGTGACGGTTTTTTTTTTTTCCCACTTGAAAATTTCAAGTCACTTTCAGAAAAAAAAAAAAAAAAAAAATTTTGTTTAAAAAAAATAAAAAAAAAGTGAAAATGGAAATAATAAAAAATGAATGAATAATAATTGTATTACTTACACCAGTAACTGAGGCACCCATTAACATCCAACCAATTGGGGTTAAGTAAGATGGCATGAGAGTAATGAATGTTGCACTTAAACCAATGAATAAGATTGTTATTAAAAGTGAACATGCTGATTTAAAATTACTTGTTTCAAAAACTTCTTTTGGAAGAGATTGTAAAATTTGATCAATAGTTAATTCTTTTGGTAATGATTTTGGTTGTTTTCTAATTGGTTTAATATTTCCATACATAACAGATGGATAAACTTTCTCCTTTAAAGGAGCTCCACTTCCTTTACCCATTTTTTATCTATAATTTTTTTTTAAATTTTATTTATATTTAGATTTTTTTTTTTTTTTTTTTTTTTTTATTAATATTTTATATTTTGGATTTTATTTTTTTAAAAAAAAAAGATATTTTTATTTAAGTAATTACTTTTTTTTTTTTTTTTACTTTACAATTAATTTAATTTTTTTTATTTTATTTTTAAATAAATAAAAAAAAAAATTATGTGGAAAGATAGGTATGAATTAAAAAAAGAAAAAAAAAAAAAAAAAAAAAGGTAAAATAAAAAAAATAAAAGAAAAAAAAAAAAAAAAAAAAAAATAATAAAAAATAAAATAAAATATTAAATAGCAACATTTAATCATATGATGGTGGGAATTCAGGTGGAACATGAAACCAAATTTTTTTTTTTTTTTTATTTTCGGGATTATAAAAAATATCTTTATGAAAAAAAAAAAAAAAAAAATTTCCCCGTTTCTTATTTTTTTAATAATCTAAAAATAACAAGCAAAAAAAAAAAAAAAAAAAAAAAGCACCTGCATGCCATTTTGAATCCCATTCGCCGTAAAATTATCTATTTAAAAAATTATGATTCAAAATGTATATCTTTCGAAAGGAAAAAAAAAATGAAATCCAATTGAAAAAATATTACTGAATCTTACCACACAATGAAAAAAAAAAAAAAAAATTAATTATTAAAAGAACAAATAATAAATAGAATAGAAAAAAAAAAAAAAATTAATTTATCTAAAAAATCTTTTTATTATTATTTTTCTTTTAATTGGAACTTTAAATGACCTTTTACTTTCAAAATGACGAATTTTCATTCACATTTTATTTTTAAAATTATAATAAAAAAAAATTTAAAAATTGGATATTTTAAATAAAATTTTATAAAAGAAACGATTAAAAAAAAAAATAAAAAAAAAAAAAAGAAGAAAAATAATAAAAAGTTTAATTTATATTAGATTTTTTTTTTTTTTTTTTTTTTTTAAATACTTGTTTTATCTTTATTCTTTTCATTTCATTCACCAAATTATTTTGATCTGAGATTAAATAATTACTTAATTTTTTTTTTTTTTTTCTTTTATTATTACCAACCTGTTAAACACAAAAAACAAATTACTAGGAGTTTTAAAAATTATGGTCAAACTTTTTCCTTATTTTTTCTGTTTAATAATTATTATTATTATTATTTTTTTTATTTTTATTTTTATTTTTTTTTTTGTTTAGAAAAATTATTTTTATTATTTATTATTTTAAAATTATTTTTATTATTTATTATTTTTATTTTTTTTATTTATTTATTTTTTTTTATTTTTTTACTTTTTAAATTTGTTTAAAGTACTTGTACTTGTATTTAAATCTAATAAAGTTGAAGTTAATTGATTAACCATTGAAGTTAATTGTGAATCAGAGTCAGAATCTTTTTCATCAGAAGCAGCTTTAACACTTGATAAAATTTTAAATTGACAACTTAGTGTTTGTAAAACACCAATACCATGACTACATCTTGTTTGTAACATTTTATTTGAAGTTGGAGTTGATTTAATATTATTTGAAACCTCTGTTGAATATTTATTTAAAAGTATAGATATATTTCTACCACATAATAAAATTTGTTTTTTATCACCAATTTTAATTGCATTTGCATAAGCTTCCAATTCTTTACCAATTGTACCAAGTTGTTCATTACCTGATATATTTGACATTTGATTTGCTGCATTAATACATGAATCTTCTAATGATGCACCTTTATCACTTGGTTTAAAAGTATTAATTGGTTGTGGTGTTTTATTTGGTATTGGTTTTGTTGCTGTTGTAGTTGCTTCTGTAGTAGTAGTTGTTGTTGGTGGTACAGTTTTAGGATTTGTAGATTGAGGTTGAGTTGTTAATTTAATTGGTACTCTAGTTTCAATTGGTCTAATTGGTTTTGTAATTGTAATATTATTTGTATTTGTTAAAATTGGTTTTTGAGGTTGTGAAGATGATCTTGGTTTATAATTTACTTGAGCTGTTGAAATGATTTTACCATTATTTGATGATGATGATGAAAATATTGGTTTAGTTGAATTTGTTTGAATTGAAACATAACGTTCAATTTTATTTGGTGATTCAACAATTGGCAATAGATTATTTGACTTAATTGAATCAACCAATTGTTTAATATCTTTTGATTTTGATTGAGAGGATTGTGATAGTTTGATACGATTATCTTCAATCTTTGGTTGATTAATACTTTGAATTGAATTTATTAAATTACAAAGTGAAGAGATTGACATATCCTTCTCAGCTTTAATTGTGTCTGTCAATTTAGACTGTTTCAAATTCTTTAAATAATCTTTTGAAATTGAGTTAACATCAGATAATTTAGATTTCAATTGTGATTCAAATTCTTTTAATTCTTTTTCATTTAAACCTTGTTGTTTCAATAATGGTATTAAATGATTTGATTGTAAATTTGATAGTTTTGAAATATATTCATCAATTTGTTTTGAATTATCATTGGTCACTGTTGAAACATCAATTGAATCATTTAATTTAATTAAAGTTGCTTGATATTGTTTAATTGCATTTTTAAATTGGAATATAGGATCAATTGAATCTAATTGATTTAAAATTTCATAAATTGGTGATTCAATTTTAGTTTGTAAATTCTCTAATAATTCTCTCTTCTTTTGATCATTATTATTATCATTTAAACAATTATTTGATGCAACAATTAATTGAGGTGTTAAAGTTTCAATTTCTTTTAATGATTTACCAATTATTAATTTTTTACTTTCATTTAATTTTATATCATTATTAATTAATTGTTGTTTTAATTTTGAATAATTTTCTAAAATTTTTTTTGTAGTTTCTTGAATTTTTACATTATTATTAGCATTATTATTATTATTAATTGGTTGTTGAGTTGATTGTCTTGATAATTTTTGAATTAAATTTGAATGATTTAATAATAATTGTAATGGTGTTGATAATTGTTCATTAATTAAATTATCTAAAGTTTGTTGGAATTGTGATCTAACTTTTTCAAATTGTTCTCTTGAAATTGGATTTAGGGGTTGTTTTAAATATTGATTAATTTTATTTGATAAATCATCGGTGGAATCATTATTTTTACCATTTAATTTATTTTCTAATTTATTAATTGCATCTCTAATTCTTTGTTGTCTTTCTTTATCTAAATAAGATTGTTGTCTTGATAAATCGAAATTTGAAGAATCTATACATTTTCCAGCCAATTTCTCTAAACGTTTTAAATTTACTTTAAATTGATTTTCATCTTTAATTAACATACCATTATTATCGATTTTATTTGAAAGTTTTTTAAATTGGTCAGAGTAATAAGGTGTTTTAGAAATTAATTTATAATTTGAATTATTATTTGAAGATTGTTTTTCAATTTCATTTAAGTTTCTTTTAATTTGATTATTAATGAAACCAACTTTCTTTTGATAGGATGCTTCGGTTGGTATATCTTTTGATTGTAACATTGATTTAATAGTTTGTAATTGTAATGGTATTAATGTTGATAATTCTTTTGAACATTCTTTAATTATTAAATTTCTTTCAAAATCTGCATTATTTTGATTAGCATCAATTAATACTGCCGTTGAACTTGTTAATGAATCTGCTAATGATAATATTTCTTGATGTAATTTAACTAATGATCTTGATGATTCAACAACACCTTTTGAATCTGAATCTAATGCATTTGATTCTAATTTATCTAATTCTTTCTTTTCATCATTAATTAATTTTTTAATCTTTTTATCTTCTTCTTCATCATCATCATCATCATTATTATTATTATTATCATTGTTATTATTATTATTATTATTTTCAATATTTTCTTTATCAATTATTTGATTAATATTTGGATTTAAAATTAATTGTTCTAATGGTTGAATAATTTGATCTAATAATTGTTGATGTTTTTTCTCTAATTCTTTATCATTTGGATTTGATTGTAATTGTGTTGCTTGTAATGTTAATGTTGGTATAATTGAATTTATTGATTGTTTAATTGTATTTTGAGAGATTGTAGTTGGTGATAAATCTTGTTGTTGTTTACCTTTACCAGTTGCAAAGAAAATTGATTTTGAACAATTATCAACACTCTCTGAAACTGTATCTAGGATTGTTAAAAGTTTTTCAATTTGATCATCACTTTTTTCACTCTCCAAGAATGATAAAGCAGCTTCAACTTGATCAACGATAGATTTCTTTACAGTTTCCAAGGAATTTGCTAAAAGTAATTGAATATTTGGATCCAAGGTTTCAGAAACTTCTTTTGAAGTCAAATGATTTGAAGCCAATTTCAATAGTTCACTTTGTTGATAAACTATTTTTTCAATTGATTGAGATATTAAATCATCTTTACCAACTTGATAAGCAGTTTCAATATAATATCTTGAATTAATTTGATGTTCTTTAAAACCTTTAATTATATTCTCATTAATTGGGTGTGGTTTTAATAATAAAGCTTGTTGATATGATGATAATTCTTCAATTAATGGATTTAATTTTAATAATCTTGTTAATTCAATTATTGATTTTTTAACAGTTTTACAAGCTTTTGTTAATTGTGGATCATCATTAATTTTTGCAGTTTTACCAGCCAATGCGATTGAAGAGGATATTGAATTTTTAAATAGATTTATTGAAGAATCAATTTGATCTTTAAAATCTTGACTATTTGAATTTTGTTTAATTTCATTACCCAATTGAATTAGTTTATCTTGCTCACCAATTAATTGTTTCAATGTAACAACTGATTTATTTGCTTCATTATTCTTTAAATATTGAATTAAATCATTAAATAATTTTAAAAGTTTTTGGTCATTTGATAGATTTTCCAATTGTTTCAATTCTTCTAATCTTTCATTATCTCTTTTAATTTCATTTTCTTTATTTTCTTTAATAATCTCTTTATTAATCTCTTCATTAATTCCATCAATAATTTCATCATTTAAATTTTCAATTGGTATAATTACTTGACGACCACCACCATCACCATCATTAGTGGAGGAAGATGGTAAATTTGATAAATTTGATATATTATTAATTATATTATCTAAAATATATGATAAATTATCTTTTGAACCATTTAAATCTTTTGATAATTCTTGATTTAATTGATTTTGATAAGATTCTAATTGTTTAATTTGATTTTCAATTAATGGTTGATCAAGCATTTGATCTTTGTAATTATAAATTATAGAATTAATTCTATTATTTATATCTTTTTGAGTTGATTGTAATTTTGGTGAATTTGGTGTAACCGATTGTGGATGGCAATTTAATAATTGTAATTTTAATAATGGTACAACTTCAAATGATTTCAAACAATCAATTAATGATTTTGATAAATCTGATATCAATTGATTTGATTTTAAAAACTCTTGTTTTACATCCTTATCAAATGGTGATTTTGAAAATTTATTCATACCAATATCTCTTCTATTTTGAACTTCTTTTAAAAGTTGATCAATTGTTTTCTTTACAAATTCTTTTAATAATGTATCATTTGATAATACTAATTCAGATTCAATTAATCCAACTAAATTTGCATTATCATTTTCTAAATCTTTTAATAATTTATCAATTAGTTTTGAATTTTCTTCAATATTATTATTATTATTATTGTTACTATTGTTGTTGATATTATTTAATAAAACTTGATTTGAAGAATTTTCTTGTTTTGATAATAATTCATTTGAATCTGAAATTGTTGATGGTTCCATTAATGATTGAATCTTTGATAATGGTAATTTCATTGAATTTGAAATATCAGTAAATTGTTTTCTATTTTCAAGATTTGTTGAATCTTTTAAGTAAAGTTTTGCAGCTTGAATTTGTAATGGTAATAATTCTGATAATTTTGAAACTGCTTCATTAATTTCTGGATTAATTGAACTATTATTATTATTATTATTATCATCATCTGGTGTTGTTGATGTACTTGTTATTAATGCTTCAATTTGATGTTGATTCTTTGCTAAGTGTTTTAATGTACCAACTATTGCTTGAGTATTATTTGCAATTGAATGATCTGATAAAATGGTTAAAACATCTTCTTTTGCTTTAATTGCATTTAAAAATTGATCTTCTTTTGTTGAAACTATACCATCGATTGAATTTAAACAATCTTGAATTGATTCTAAACCTTCAATCATTTTATTAATTTCATCATTCTTTACATTTTGATTACCTGATGATCTTGTTACTAATGTTGCTGATTGAATATATTTTTGAATTAAATCATTCTTTAATTTATTTATTGATTTTTCTAAAATCTCTTTTTCATTTTTATTAATATTATTATTATTCTTTATATGTTGATTTAAAGTATCATTTAAAATTGGTATTAATTGTTGAATTGAATTTGAAATTGTTTCAGTTGCCATTGGATCACCTCTACATGCTGCTCTTAATTCTTCAATACAACTTTTAGAAATACCTCTTATTAAATCATTTAGTAAATTATTATTTTCATTCTTATCAATATTATTATTATTATTAATTTCATTATTAATTTCAATACTATTATTATTATTATTATTATTACTATTATTATTATCATTATAAATTGTTTTAATATTTGAAGTTGAATATTGTGATGGAATTGGTGATTGAATATAATTATTTACATTTGTAAATTCTGGTAATGATAAAGTTGGTGAATTTGTTTGGATTAAATTAAAAGTATGATTTAATTGATTTAATAATGAATTTTGATGATTTATAAATTTTTGTTTTTGTGATGGATCGTCTAAATCTGAAAAGATATCATTAACAATATCAATTAAACGATTGGCATCCTCTACCAATTGTTGTGATAATTTAATAATATCATCGTCATCGTCATCTATAAATTGATTTTGTAATGGAGATGATAATTGATTCTCCTTTGCTTTAACTTCTAAACATGATGAATATTCAATTAAATTTGAAATAGTTTGATTTACTAATTCTCCAAATCCATTAAACTCTTCTCTATCAATCATACCAAATGAATTTTCATTATTTTTAAATTGATTTTTACAAGTTTCAATTAAATGTTTTAATCTTTTTTTTTTTTTTTTTTTTTTTTTTTTTTTTTTTATATGTTTAGAAAAATAATATTAGTAATTATAAATTATTAATAAATTTATTGTTTATTTTTTTTATTTTTTTTATTTACCTTTTAATATCTGCATCATAAATTACTTTTAAAATTTTATAAGTTTCATTTGCAATATTTTTACAAGATTGAATTAAGTTTGACCAAGATAATTGTTTATTAGTTGTTGTTTGAAAGTTTGCAATACAATCAATTGTGGTTTTTTTAATTGTTGACATATTTGTTGTTGTATTAATAATTTCATTATAGATACTTGGATAATTTGAATATTCTGCATCTGCTAATTTAATTGCAATATCTGATATTGATGATGCTGCATTTGCAATTGCTGTCTGGTATTATTAAAAAAAAAACATTTAGTATCCACTATTCAATATATAAAAATAATATTAATAAATAATAATGTATTTATACATACAACTTCTACAACTGGTAAATTTGCATTTTTATCTTTTAATTCTAAAACTGTTAAAATAAGTTGACTAACATTCTCTGAAAGTTGTTCTAACATTTGTTGTGCTGTTTAGATATTTATTTTACAATTTGGTAAGAATTTTTTATTTTTTTTTTATTTTTATTTTTTTTTTTATTTTTTTATTTTTTTTGACTATTTCAAAGTTAAACTTACCAAAAGATTTTTCCATTTTTTTTTTTTTTTTTTTTTTTTTTTAAAGAATAATGTACAATAAAGGTTATTTTTATTTCTTATTTCTTATTTCTTAATTCTTATTTCTTAATTGGTGAATTTTTTTTTTTTTTTTTTTTTTTTTTGTGAAGGGTTTTTTTTTTTTTTTTTTTTTTTATTTTTTTTTCTTTTATGTACAAAAATAATTGAATTAATAAAAAAATTAAAAAAAATTATTAAATAAAAAAAAAATAGATAAATATTAAAACCTCTAAATATAGATTATGTACAACACAACAATAATAAAAAAAAAAAAAAAAAAAAAAAATTAAAAAAATGAAAAAAAAAAAATGAAAAAAAAAAAAAAAAATGGCTTTTAATATAGATATTTATTGACCCAACAGATAAAAACAACAAATGTTCAGGCTGAAAAAATTAAAAAAAAAAAAAAAATTTAATAATAATAATAATAATAATAATAATAATAATAAAAATTAATATGGATTGGTTTATTTTCAGAAAACAAATAAAACATTCACTTATGAAAAGTATTACAACTCTGTAAAAAAAAAAAAGTTGTCCGAACATTTTTTTTTTTTAACCCAATTAAAAATTTTCAAATAATAATTTGTTTTTTTTTAATTTTTTATTTTTTTTTTTTTTATTTTTTTTTTTTTGATCCGACATATACACTTTTTTTTTATTTTATTTATTTTTTTAATATCATGGCTTTATCTGAATTAAAATTTAACTATTTGAACTAAAAATTTTGGTTTTTTTTTTATTTTTTTTTTATTTTACATATTTCCAATTATAAACTGAAACAATATTTTTAATTAAAATTAATTAAAATTTTGATTCAAAATATGTAAAAATTTAAACATTACTGAAAAAAAAAAAAAAAAAAAAAAAAAAAAAAAATACCCAAAAAACAATTAAATATATTTAATTTTGGATAAATAAATCCATATTCCTTAAAATAATAATATTCAAATTGAGTTGTTTTATTTTAATTTTTTTAATTTTTTTTTTTTTTTTTTATTAAAATTATTTTTAATTTTTAATTTTTTTTTTATTTTTATTTTTATTTTTAATATTGTATTTTCAAAACGATTTCGAAGACATGTCAAAAAGTGAAAAGAATAAATTGGTAGTTCAAACCAGAAGTAGAACTGTGGTAATACCAGAATTTGTTGAAGAGGATATTGAAGACAGTGAGGATGAAGATTATGAACCATCATCAGGAGATAGCGAAGATGAAGAACAAGATGACACAACAACACGTAAAAGAAAAACTAAAGATTCAGATAATGGTTCAAATAAAAAAAGAGTGTAAGTTTTTATATTTTATTAAATAAAATTAAATTTATATTAATTTTATAACATAATATAATATAATAGAATAGATGTAGATGCTGAAGTTGTTTTAATTGAAAGTGACAATGATAATGATAATGGTGATGTTGATGAGAATACAGTAACAATAGTAGAAGAAAAGACAGGTGTAGATAAAATTTGGGAGGAAATGAATAAAGAAACTACAACAACAACTACAACAACAACTACAGCCACTAATGAAACCACTGATACTATAACATCTAATAATAATAATAATAATAATAATAATAATAATAATAATAATAATAATAATAATAATAATAATAATAATAATAATAATAATAATAATAATAATAATAATAATAATAATAATAATAATAATAATAATAACATAGATAGTAATACAACAACAACAACTACAGATACTAACACCAATGAACCCACAGAATCAACTACACCACCACAAACAGTCTCAATATCAACAACAGTAGGAGTGGCAGCAGCAACAACAACAACTATAAATAAATCGAATATAGAAACAGAGATTGTGGAATTTGCAGGTGAGAGAATTGAAGTTAAAAAATCATCTCCTCCACCTCCAAAACCGATGACATCAAAATCAAAGTAATTTCATCAAATTATATAATTATATATTTAATAATATTATGGTTGTATACTAATTATTTTATTTTATTTTATTTTATTTTATTTTATTTTATTTTATTTTATTTTATTTTATTTTATTTTATTTTATTTTTTTAATTAATAGAGGAGGATTAAATAATTTATTATCAAATTTATCAAAACCAAAGAAAATTAATACATTGGAAAAATCGAAATTAGATTGGGATAAATTTAAAGATCAAGATGAAAATGAAAAACATATAATAGAACAACAAAAAAAAGATGGTTATTTAGAAAGAAAGAACTTTTTAGATAAAGTAAATAATGGAACTTTATAATTAAAAAAAAAAAAAAAAAAAAAAAAAAAACCAATTAAAATAATTAGAAAAAAAAAAAAAAAAAAAAATAACACATGGTATATACCTTTGTTTTTCACACCACCCAATTATTCTTTTAGAAAAGTATGGAAAAATAATTACTTTTTTTAAGAATTGTTTTTTCCTAAATTTTATTAAAAAAAAGGTAATGAATAGAAATAATAATAATAATAATAATAATAATAATAATAATAATAATAATAATAATAATAATAATAATAATAATAATAATAATAATATAATAATATAATATTAAACTCAACTGAATTGTATATTTCAAAATAAAAATAAAAAATAAATAAAATAAAATAAAAAGATTTTAATTAAAAAAAAAAAAAAATAAACAAATAGAAAAAATTAAATTAATTAAAATCTGAATCTTTTTTTTATTTTTTATTTTTTTTTATTTTTTTATTAATTAAAATATCATAATAATATATTTTTAGAATTAAAAAAGGGACATTCCTTTTTTATGTAAGGATAGTTATAGTGCAATAATTTATTTTTTTCCTTTTGTAATACCATTAGTAATGTTTCATATGATGACAGAAACGAAAAAGTTTTTCTAACCACTTTTAGTTTTGTTTTGAAAAAACTGTAAAAAAATTACTAAAAAAAGTCATAAAAACTATTTTTATTTTTTTTTTTTATTTTTTTTTTATTTTTTTTTTATTTTTTTTTTTCGGGGTCAAAACCATAGTTATTTTAAAAAAGGAAAAAAAAAGATTTATAATTAATTTATTTATTATTTATTTTTTTTTTTTAATTTCTCAATAAAAGAGTGTTTTTAATTTTCTATTTTCTTTTTTTTTTTTTCTATAAACTAATATTTATTTATTTATTTATTTATTTATTTATTTATTCTAAAAAATTTAAAAATAAAATAATAATAATAATAATAATAATAATAAAAATAATAATAATTTCATTATCATATTTAAATAATTATAATTATATTTTAATGTATTAAAAAAAAAAAAAAAAAAAAAAGAAAAAAAAAAAATAATAATTAATTTATTAAAAATGAATTCTCCATCAACATTTTCAGGTGGTCGTAGAGGATCATTTTCAGAGACCAAATATATTTATAATAAATCAAGAACTGGACCATATCCAGCAAGAAATGTATCAAGACAACAAAGAAGTTTAACATTTAATGAAACTTTTAGAGCATTATTTCCAGCAGTATTTGCAGTATTACTCTCTTTAATGGTATTATCAGCATTCAATCATTTACATGGTAACAAAGTTATAGAGTGGATCAATGATAATGCTATAAGTATCCCAGGTTATCGTAAACATTCAACAACCGATTTAATGGAAAGACCAACAACTGAAATTATGAAAATCGATGGAGTTGGAAAACCACCCTTTGATTTGGCTGAATATGAAAAATTGGGTCCAAAAACATCTGGTTCCTACTGGGCAAATAAAGGACGTGGTCAAGAATATCAAAATATGAAAAATAGAAAAATTGACTACAAATCAATGATAAATACAAAATATCAAAGTTATGGTCCATTTGCTTCATCTTCTTATTATGAAAATATTGGTAAAATGAAAGAATATGAAGATAGAAAAATTTCAAACCAATTTAATTAAATTAAAATAATAATAATAATAAAAAAAAACAAATAATATAAAAAAAAAAAAATTAAAAAAATTAAAAAAAAAAAAAAATTTAAAATAAAATAAAATAAAATAAAATACTTTAATTTTAATTAAAAAAAAATAAAAAAAATTAAAAATTAAAATAAAAAATACCCAATTAAAGTTTAATAATATAAATAAAACTTTCCTTTTGAAGTTATTTTTTAAATCTAATTTTAAATCCTTGTTTTTTTTTTGATAAAAAAAAAAAAAAAAAAAAAAAGTTTACATTTTCCAAAATAAAATTTAAAATAAATATGAATATCCAATTAAAAACAAATAAAGTTTTTTAAAAATATAAATATAATAACATTTTTATCTAACATATAGTTTTAATCTAGTTTTAAAATCTGTGTTTCTATTTTAACTCATGATAGAAAAAAATAAAAAAAAAAAAAAAAAAAGAAATATAAAATATTACTTGAAAATGAAATAAATTTTTACAAAATAATACATTCATACATCCACTACTAAAACCATCCATTTATTTAATTTCTTTTTTTTTATTTATGATAATTATTTATTAATTTTTTTTTTTTTACTTTTAATTAATTTAATTTTTTTTATATAAAAAAATATAAAAAAAAGAATAAAAGAATAAAAAGTTTTTATTTTATTTTTCCATTTTTAATCAAATATTATTAAAAAAAAAACAAAATTTTAAAAAATGGTAACTTTGATATTTTAGAATTTCATATTTAAATATAAAAATATATATTAATAATTCCAAATAAAAAAAATAAATAATAAAATAATAGAAAAAATTATTTTTATTAATTTTAGTATTATTATTGTCATTAAATATTTCGTGGGTAGTATCAGAAAATAAATATGAAGTGCAATGTGTTCTTGATTGTCTTGATCATGACCCAAATTATACAATTGATTGTACAGACGTTTATAAAGGAACTGCTTGTAAAAATATTATTAGAAGATGCAAAGCTAGTTGCGCAAAACATTAATAATTTTAAAAATTTAAATTTTAAAATTATAAAAATTAAAAATAATAAAAATTTTTATTACTTTAATTATTTTAATTTAATTTAATTATTTAATTTTAATAAAAAAAAAAATAAGAAAACCTTTTTCAATATTAATTATAATAATTATTATTATTATCATTATTATTATTTTTATTATCATTATTTTTATTTTTATTATTACTATTATTAGTATTATTATTATTATTATTATTATTATTATTATTATTATTATTATTATTATTATTATAATTAGTAGTATAATTATTAGTAGTATTATTATTATTATTATTGGTAGTATTATTATTTATATTATTATTATTATTATTTTTTTTATTATTTTTATTATTTCTATTCTAAGTATTTTAATTTTTAATTGCAAATAAAATAATCTTATCAAAGATATTTTAAATTTTAAGATTTAATTTACATTTTTGTAAATATTTAAAAATGGAAATAAAAATTTAAAATAAATTAGATTTGTAATCAAAACCCATACCCATACCACATGTGATAATTTTTTATATTTAGTTTTTGCCAACCAAATCCAAAAAACAAATGGTTTATATAGGGAAAATAAAATTAAGTTATAATTAAAAATAAAAAATAAAAAAATATAAAAAAACTTAAAATCATGTGTGGTGTTTGTGGGAGTTGAATAAAAAACAGACCTATTTTTAATTTTAATGTCGGGTTTCATACACCAACACATTCATACATTGCCCTATCTTTTATCCGATATTGGTTTATTTTACAATTTTAATTGTTTTTTTTTTTTTTTATTATATTTTATTATTTTATCGTTTTTTTTTTTTGTATATAAATTGGATACTATTTTTTTTATTATTAAAAAATCGGAATATAATTTAAAAAAGGTAAAAAATAAATAAATATATCAAAAAAAACTTTAAAAAAAAATTTTATTTATATATATTAATATATATATATTTTTATGGTTTTTTATAAAAAAAGATAAAAAATAAAAAATAATCATGTTAAAATTTTTAATAGCTATTTTAGTGATTTTCTCATTACTTTCAAATTTAAATGCAGTAAATGGGAAAGATATTACCTGTTTCGTAGATTGTATTAATAAAGAACCAAATTTTTATAAAGATTGTCCAAAAGGAGCATTATTAAATCCAAAATGTAGAGCAGTTTTAAAAAATTGTAAAGATGAATGCAATTATAAAAATAATTAATAAACTTGTAATAAAATTTATTAATAATATTATTTGTTATTATCATTTTTCCCCAAAAATTTTTAAAATAATTTTTTTTTTTTTTATTATTTAATTAATCTTCAAATTTTTTTCATTATTTTTTTTATTATTTAATTAATCATCAAAAAATTGTCTAAAATGATACATTTATCTTTTTTTTTTTTTTTTTTTTTAATTTTATTTATTTTTAATAAATTAATTATCTTATTTTTTTAAAAAATAAATATTTGTTTTAAACTTGAATGTATTTATAAAAAAAAAAAAAAATATATCTACGCTTCTGTCTGTTTTTTTATTTTTATTTTTTTTTTTTGAATGAAAAAAAAAAGTTAATTATAACCTAAAATGAAATGTGTCTTTTCAAAAGGTTTCTCTTTATATTCTCTGTCTTCCCCTTTGCGACCTAAAAAAACTAAAATAATAATTTAATTAATTTTTTTTTTTTTTTTTTCATTCTTTCGTTAAAAAAAAACAAAAAATATCAAGATATTTTGAAAAAATGAAAAATAAAAAGAAATTTTTCATCACAGGTCTGAAATTCTTGAAGCTTTATTACCACTTTGGTCGTGCCTTTTAAAAATAAAATCAAAAACTCATTTTCTTTTAAAAAATAAAAAAATAAACAGTTATTTCTTTTTTTAAAAAAAAAAACTATTTAAGTTTATAAAAAAAAAAAAAAAAAAAAAAAATATTATAATAACTAAACAAAACAAATAGAAACACATACACACGCAATATATATATAAAAATAAAATAAAAAATAAAAAATGAAACAAATAATTTCACCATTACTTTTAATAGTATTATTATTAATTAGTTTTTCAAATGCATATCAAAAATTATATGTAAATTTCATTCCATTTGAAAGTGTACAATGTAGTGGAAATCCATCAGGTATTGGTTATGGCGGTTTAATTAATACTTGTTTCACTTTTGATAATTCTAGAAATTGGTTATTTAAATATTTAGAACAAGAAAATTCAATAAGTTTTACTCAATACTATAACAAAGGAGGTGTAACAGAACTTTGTGAAATTAAATCAATGAAAACTCGTACTGCTTTAATTGGTGAATGTGTCTCTGGTAAAGATTTAGTATTCAACTCATTTTATCAATCAGTAAATTATGATTCATCATCCTCCTCATCATCCTCATCATCAACACCAGAAATTTATTATCTCATTCAAATTACCAAGGATCAACCATTCATTGCACCAAGTTCAACTGTTGTATCACATAACTATGGTGATTGTACTGATGGCGATAGTGATATTATATATTATGAAACCTTTTCAAATCAAACTCAAGTTTTTATCCCAATCTTTGGTACAGTTAGTGAATTTTACTGTTTAAATAATACCCCAATGGCAATGACCTGTGAAAATAATGGAAGTAATTGTACTAATCCACAAGACCAAACTACGATTTGTGAAGCCGTTTCTCCATTCTTTAATACTACTGCCTCTGATATGAGTTCAGGTGATACATTATATACATTTAATAATTATTGTAGTTATTAAATAAAATTATAAATTTAATAAAAAATAATTTTTTTTTTTTTTTTAATCAAATATTTTCTTTTTCATTTTACACATTAACTTTTTTTTTTTTTTTTTTTTTTTTATTATTATTTTTGTTTTTGTTTTTCTTCTTGTTGTAGTTCTGGTGGTGGTTGTGGTTGTAGTTCTAGTAATTGTATATCTTCTTGTTCTTTGAATTTTTCTTTTTGGAGTTTTGACAGGTTGGAGATAATAAAGTCTTTACAGAGGAGTGATTCATCTGGTTCCCAATTATCATCAAGGTCAACGAATGTGAATGATATTGATTCTGGGCTGTCATCTTTTAATTTGACTAACTTTTGAGAGAGTTCTTTAGGCATTGCTTTCATGAATTGTTTAGGGTTCATTTGTAATTTTGAAGAGATTTTAATAATTGTTGAATTTTTTACAGCAGCATCATTGAAATCTCTCATTGCATATCTTACAGTTTGAATATTATCTGTTAATAAACTTACCCAACCTGATTTACCTGTCACTAATGTGTCTGGTGGGTTCCCATATTTAATTGTAATATCTCTTTCTTTTATATATACTAAATATTTCTTTGGTATTGATGCTAGATATGATCTATTTAACCACTGCGAAATAGCGTTTGACATTATTTTTATTTCTTTTTTGTTTTTATTTTTTTTTTTATTTTTTTATTTTAAAGTGAAATAATAACTATAAATAAAAACAAAAAAGGGGGAGGGGTACAGGGGTACAGGGGTGTGTTTATAAACGAATATTCTCTGAATTTTTTTTTAATTTAATTTATTTTAATTTTATTTTTTATTTAATATTCATGTTATATAAAATAAAAATAAATAAATCTTTTTTTTTTAATTTTTTTTTTAATTTCCAAAATTTTTTTTTTTATTTTTTTTATTTTTTTTATTTTTTATTTTTTTTTCATAGATTGTGTGTACAGAACCCCGCTTATAATTTTATTTTTTATTTGTATTTCATAAAAATTGTATATTTAAAATAGTATGGAATCATCATCATCATCATTATTAGATAAAAAAGTTATAATATTTTCAGGTGGTACAGATGGTATTGGTCGTAATTCATTAAATTATTTAATTTTAGAAGATAATTTAAAATTTATATTACCAGTTAGAAATATTGAAAAAGGTGAAAAAGTTGTAAAAGAATTAAAAGAAATTAAAGCAAATGTTGATATAAAATTAATGAAAATGGATTTATCATCATTTGAATCAATTAAAGAATTTGTTAAAGAATTTAATGAATTGAATGAACCATTGGATATATTAGTTAACAATGCAGGTTTAATCAATACGGAATTTAAAACCACATCAGACGGTTACGAATCGACAATGGGTGTAAATCATTTGGGTCCATCATTATTAACACTTTTATTATTACCAAAATTAAATCAATCAAAGCATGGTGGTAATATAGTATTCGTCGCATCGAAAATGCATGACAGAGTGACACAATTGGATTTTGAGCAAACTTTAGGCAAAGAAGATAAAAACAATACTGATTTCTCAAGTAGTAATTATGAATATTCCAAATCTAAATTATATAATATTTTATTCTCTAAAGAGTTACAAAATAAATTAATTGAAAAGGGTAGTGATATTAAAGTGAATTCACTACATCCTGGTTTCGCTGTAACTCATTTATTCGAAAAGCATGGTTGGTTTGCAAATAATTTAGTTTTACCAGTGTTGGTTTATTTCAAAGGTAATAAATTAGATGATATGGGTAGTGCTTTAGCAAATTTAACTTTAAATAAATTAAATGAAAAAGGTAAATACTTTACTTTAACAAAAATTACTGAACCTTCAAAATTTGCTTCAAATCCAAATAATACTATTAATTTATGGAATAAAACTTGTAAATTATTATCAATTGATTTTAATAAAATTAATTTATAAAAAAAAAAAAAAAAAGTAAGATGTTTTTGAAATAATAAAAAAAAAAAATAAACAAATAAACAATTTTCTTTTTTTTAAGAATTTATTTTTATTTTTTTATTTTTTTTTATTATTTTTTTATTTTTTTTTTACTACCTTTCTAATATAAATTTTTTTTTTTAAATTATAAATATTAGATGTAATCAAAAAATATAAAAATAAAAATAGACATTTTTTTCAAATTTCCAAGAATTCAAAAAAAAAAAACACCAAATTCTGGATACACTATTTTTTTGTTTTTTTTTTTATTGGTTTTTTTTTAAAATTTTTTTTTTTTTTTTCATTTTTATTAACCTCATAAATACAATCACCAAAATAGTAATAGAGATAATAATAAAAATTAAAAAAAAAAAAAAAAAAAAAAAAAAATAATAATAATAAACCTTTGAAAAAAAAAAAAAAAGAAAAATAATAATAAAAAATAATAATAAAAAAAAAGAAGAGAATGAATTCATTATTAAATAATTTAATAATTGATTATGAATATGACTTAATTAAAGTTCATCATCATATTCAAAAAAATATTTTTATTTTCCCATTTAAAAAACAACATTATCATTCAACTGTACTTGAATGTTTAATTAATTTATGTAGTAAATTAAAATATGACGAAAATGAAAATTTAAATTCATTAGATCAATTTAAAATAATTTTTTATAATGAAAGGTAATAAAAATATATAATTTTTTTATAACTTTTTTAATTTAATAATATAATATAATTAAACAAATTAAAAAAAAAAAAGTAAATTTTTAAATAAAAATTTAAAAGAATATTTAGAAATTTTAAAAAATTCAAAAGAAATTAATAAACATGTAATTTGTGATTATTTTGAAAAAGATAATAATGGTAGCGAAGAAAAGAATCAAAATTCATCAATTGTTTTTAATTTTTTAAATTGTTTTAAAGATTATTTATCAATGGATATTATTGAATTTATTGTTAGAGGTATTTCATTTCAAGTACGTAGTTATTGTAATCTTATTAAACCAATCGAGCAATGGAAACAAAAAACCTATCAACAAAGATATCAACAATTCAAGAAAGCATTGCATTTAAATAATGAAGTTTATAAAAGAATCGTTTGTAATGGCGTTTGGAAATCGGAGAAATTAGATTACATTTATCGTTATAAAAGTGACCAGTTATCATTGGTTGGTATAATTGAAAGTGATTGCTCAGATTTATTCATTTCAACATTATTAATCGATTCAAATAGTTATGAACAATTGGAGAATGTTTGGAGATTAATTTGTAATTTTGATTCATTTTCAATTGCTTCCAAATTTTTAATTGAATTTTTCAAATTGGATAAGGTTAATAATAAATTAAATTTTTCAATTCATCCATCATCAGATGCAAATGAAAATTATAAAAGAACTAAAACATCAACCAATTCAAATTTATCGATTGATCTCGTTAGATTATTAGAGTTTACAACTACAAACTTTAGTATCAATGTTGCAAAACTTTTAATTTCAAAATTCCCAACATTTATAACTTCAATACCATCAAGAAATAGTTTATGGGGTATTGAATCAAGATCTTCGCTAAATCCAATTGAAAATCATTTTAGAATTTTAAATTGTTCTTTTGATTTTAATAATCATCAAATTCCAATTGATAAACAAAAAGATTATATTAATTTATTTACAAAAAATTTAATTCATTTTAATACTGAAATTAATGAAATTGAAGATTTAATTTTAAAAGAACGATATCATATATCAATTAGATCAATTAATAATAATAATCATGATGATGATGATTATGATGATTATGATGATGATGATGATCATCATTCTGGTTGTAACAATAATAATAATAATAATAATGATGGTGATCATAATGAAGATGAAAATAGTATTAAAGAAGAAAGTTTAATAGAATTTTCAAATTATAAAGTTGATTCAATGATTTCAAGATTATTAAAATATAATGCACCGTCAACAACTATTATTGCTTTATTATCAAATTTAGTTTGTAATCATATGGGTGTTTCTCAAAGAATTTTAATACTTTCAACATTAATTGAAGAAATTCAAATGATAGAATCATTATTAGTTCAAAATGATAGTTTTAAAACTTTTATGCTTTGCGAATCAATGGTTTCAACACCAAATAGATGGAGTAAACAAAGTATTCCATTGGTTTTCTTTGCTTATATTGGTAGTGATATTTTAAATTTAAAAGAACGTCCAATGTTTTATAAATTCTTTGATTTAAATCCAAGATTATTATTATCAATCATACCAGTACCATTAATTTTTAAAACTTTTTTAAGTTGTTCAGATATAATTAGAAATAATTTTGAAGATGATTTAATTAATTTTGAAGATGATGATTCAAGTAGTGTTAATTTCTTTGGTTTCACTTCAAACTTTTCAAATTCTGATCAAGATTATTTGTCGGCTTTAGAAACTTGTTTTGAAAATTCAAATGTTTTCAATGATCAACAATTAAAACAAATGGCAAGAAAGCTATTAACTTTTTCAAAGAGAGAAAATCAATCTAGAATCGCTGAATCTGAACTATTGGAAGAGTTGGAACTTGAAGAAAAAAGAAAGAAACAAAAACAACAAGAAAAAATTAAAAAAAGATTAAAAAGAGAGAAAAGATTAAAAGAAAAACAAGACTTACTCTTAATTAAACTTGAAAAACAAAAAGAAAAACAACTTGAAGAACAAATGAAAAAAAGAGAAAAGAAACTACAAAAATTGGAAAGAAAAAGATTATATAAAAAACTTCAAGATGATGAAAAACAAAAATTAATTGAAAAACAAAAACAAAAAGAAAAAGAAAAAGAATTATCAAAACAAAAAGAAAAAGAATTTGAATTATTAAAACAAAAAGAAATTGATGAAATTAAACAAAAAAGTATTCAAGAAATTGATGAAATTAATAAAAATATTCAACAAAATCAATTAAAAATTGATGAAATTAATAAAAAATTAGAAATTAAAGAAATTCAAAATTTTCAATTACCATTATTAAATCAACAACAACAACAACCACCACCACTTCAATTATTAAAACAACAGCAACAACAACCATCATCATCATTAACTATTCAATTAGAATCAATAACACCAATTTTAGAACCAAAAAATGATAATGTAGTTTTATTAAAATCATCAATTGAAACTCCAATTGATTCTGTAAAGAAAATTCAATCAATTATTGAAATTCAATTAGAAGAAGAAAATCAAAAGAAAAAAGAAATGGAAACAATTGATGAATATGAAGAGATTAATATTAATAAAAAACAAATTAATAGTAATATGAAATGGGGTGGAATTGGTGAACCATCTTGGATTTCTGTTAAAAAGGATAATAAAAAATCAAAATCAACAATAACAACATCAACAACACCAACAACAACAACACCAGCAAAAGTAATTACATCACAATTCAAAAATGAACAAACTAAAAAATTAATAATTGAAAATAATAAAAAACAAAATTTAATCAATGATAATAATAATAATAATAATAATAATAATAATAATAATAATAATAATAATAATAATAATAATAATAATAAATTAAATAATATAATTCAAGATGAAGATTTTGTATCAATTGGTAAATTTAAATTTAATAGAAATGAATCAAATATATTAGGTAGAGGTTCAAATGGTACATTAGTATTTAAAGGTTTATGGAGTGATAAAATACCAGTTGCAATTAAACAAATGCAAAAAGCATTCAATCCACTTATCAATAAAGAAGTTGAAGCATTAATTTCATTAACAAGTAAAAATTGTTCAAATATGATTAGATATATTGATAAAGAGGAAGATAAACTTCATGTATATTTAGGTTTAACATTATGTGATGGATCATTACAGAATTTAGTTGAAAGTGGTAAATTAAATGATTTTGTTATTTCATCAAACAAATCAATTATTGAACTTGCAAAAGATATTCTCTTTGGTATTCAATTCCTTCATTCTCATGATATTGTTCATAATGATTTAAATCCACGTAATATTTTAACATTAATTGGTAAAACTAGTAATAATAATAATAGTTCAAATAACTCATTCATTATATCAGATCTTGGATTAAGTAAAATGGAAGTTGAATCATCATATTCATTTACAAGTAATATACCAACAGGTCAAGGTGGTTATCATCCATTTGAAGTATTACAAAGTAAAAGAATGACAAAATCTGTCGATATATTTTCATTGGGTTGTATTTTATTTTATCTTTTAACAAATGGTCAACATCCATTTGGTAATGATAAATTATTTCGTATAGTTAATATAATTTCAAATAAAATGAATCTAACTCCATTGAATTCAAATCAATTGGCTTGTACTTTAATTAAATCAATGATTTCAAAAGATGAATCAATTAGACCAACCATCCAAAATGTTTTAAATCATCCATTGTTTTGGAATTTAGAAAAGAAAATACAATTCATTGATGCAGCTTTAAATTTAATTAAAGAACCTTCAAACTCAAGTTACAATTCAAAGTTAACAAAACAATTAAATCATTGTGATGATAATGATGAACCATTTTTAAATGATTCTTGGAATCATTTAATTGATGTAACCAATCTTTTAACACCAACAAAAGGTTCAAAAATAACCATTTCATATCAATATGATAAAGTTAGAGATTTAATTAGATTCATTAGAAATACAATTGCTCATCATAAAGAAATTAAAAGAGCAATCATTCAACAATTTCAAAATCAACAATCACGTCCAAATTTAGAAGTTTTAGAGTATTTATCAAGTCAAGATTCTATCTTATTATATTTTGAATCAAAAATTCCAAATTTAATTCATCATATTTATCAACAATTAAAACAATATTCTTTAACTATTGATTATTTATTTAATTTTTATAATTAAAAAAAAAAAATAATAAATAAATAAATAAATTCTAATCAAGAATTAATAAATCAAAAAAAAAAAAAAAAAGTGAATAAATAAATAAATAAAAAGTGAATAAATAAATAAAAAAGTGTAGATTTTTTTTTTTTTAGGGTAACATTTTGTTTTTATTTTTTAATAACTCTTTTTCAAACTTTATATATACAAATTCATTATTCAAACAATTACTATTTATATTTTATTATATTTTTATTATTTTTATTATTATTATTTTTTATTGCTATATATATTTTTTTTTATTTTTTTTTTATAAATCAATTCTAAAAAATTTTCTTTCAAAACCATATAACATTTCTTGATGATAATATTTAAGACCAGCTTTTTGAATAATTGATAAAGAACCAAAATTATCAATTCTGGCAGTTGCATAAATTGTATATAATGGTTTTCCAATTAAACCTGGACCGGTTGAAATTAAATGATTTTCTTTTTTAATTGCATCAGACATACAATGTACTAATACTTCTAACATTTCTGAACCATAACCTTTACCCCAATGATTTTTATCTATTATAATTGCCAATTCAGCTTCACCATCAACTTTACCATACATAAACATTACATGACCAATGAAATCATTATTTAATTTATTAAATACCATTAAACCATTACAAACATCTTGATTTTTCCAACCTTCTATCCATTGATCAACATCTTGGTCAACTTGCTCCTTTGTTTGAACTCCATAGCCATATTTAACTGTATTCACTGGATCACATAATAATTGATAAAAAGTTTCTCTATCTTTAATATCATTAGTTATATTTCTAATTAATAATCTATCTGTAATAATTTTAACATTTAATCCTTTTTTTTCTGATTCATCAACTTTATCATCAATATAAAATTCAACTGTAGATTCATTAATTTTATTATTATAATTTTTATAATTATAAATTGTCATTGTTTTTTTATTTTTTTTTATTTTTTTTAAATATCAATGTTTAAACTATATATAAAATTATTATATATAAATAAATTTTTCAGAATTTGTCGTTCGTTTTTTTTTTAAAGTTTGTTTTCGAGTTTTAAAAAAAAAAAATTAAAAAATAAAATAAAAAATTATTTAAAAAAAAAAACAAAACAAAAAATGTTAAAAATATGGATATTTGCTGATATTAAAATGAAAAGAATAATTTTTTCAATTGAAATTTCAAACAAAATTATTATTGATTTGTTTAAAAAATCTTGGTGGTATAATTTCCCAAAAAAAAAAAAAATTAATTTTAGAATTTAATTATTTTTTTTTTGCCTGTTTTTGTTTTAATTTATTTTTTTTTTTTGACCAAAACACCTAGTTTTTTTACTTTTCAGATTTAATAAAAAAAAAATATATATATATATTTACTACAACATAATATATAGTTATTTCTTTTTTTTTTGTTTTTAAAAAAATTACAACTTTTTTTATTTATTTACATTTTTTTTTTTTTTTTTTTTTTTTTTTTTATAAAATTTTTCTAATCCATTCCTTATGATCAATAAGAGTTATATCTTCTTCATTTGAAATTGATTTTAAATATTTTGTTAGATGGAATAAGACATTATCACCATACTTTTTAGCATCTTTAATTTTAAAAGGTGGAACATGTACACCATTCTTTGGATTCATTGCAAAGTTTTTGGAGAGATCATCAACATGTAAAGTATTTTTCATACTAAAGAATTTACCTAAATGTTGATGTTTCCAAATTACTTCCAATGCTTTTACATTATGTTTAATTTTAGTTCTCTCTTTACCATTGATGGTTCTATAGGTTGTTACCTTAAACATTAATGTTTGATCCATTACAAAACAAATTTTAAAACGTGGATTAGTTAATAATCCCAACTCTGTTAATTTAATTTCAATCCATTTCCAACTAGTTTGAGACCAAATTCCAATATCATAATGTTGATAGGATTGTACTAAAAATTCTTCTAAATGTGGTCTTTTCATATCTATATTTATTTAAAAAAAAAAAAAAAATTAATTATTTATTTTATTTTATTATATTATTTTATTTTATTTATTTTATTTTATTTTATTTTTATTTACTTTCAACATCTTGATCTTTAAAATCTAAAATTGTATGATCTAAATCTAAAACTAATAATTTTTTATTTGGTCTTGGGTCATTAATTAAAGAGATATCATTTGAACGTTCAATCATTGCAAGTAATTGATTTTTATTTTTTTCAATATGAGAGATTTCATCAGAATCTGGGATATAATCAAATTCGAAATCATTGAATACCTCATCGGTATCACCACTTGTTTTTGGAACGTCAGCAATAATATTTGACTCTGGTGTACCCATCATAATGATACTATGATTATCTTGAATTGATAATGATTCTATTATCATTTCATCAGTTGGTTGTTTACCTTTTGATAATCCTAAAATTTTTTGTCTCTTTGATAATACATTTGTCATTGTTTCCAATTGTCTCTTTAAATCAAAAACTGTTGAACTCTTTGAAATCAATACTTTATATTCTTTACCATTCCATTTGGTTTTTATTGTAATTTTTGAATTTTCTTCATTTATTATTGTTGTTGTTGTTGTGGTTGTTTTTGTTTTTAAATCAGAGTCATTTATAATATTAGTTGTTGTTGTTGTTGTAGTTGTAGTAGTGGTATTAGTTGTAGTGTTATCATTTGTGTTATTACTATTAGAATCTGTTGTTGTTATTATACTATTTATTGTTGACTCTGTTGTTGTTGGTGGATTAGTTGTTGAGGATGAAACTATTGTATCCATTTTTTTTTTTTTTTTTTAAATTGAAATATTGAGTTTTATTTTATATTGTTTTTATAAAAAATAAAAAAAAAAAATTTAAAAAAGAAAAATGAAATAAAAAAAATTATGTGTGCTTTCTTTTTTTTTTTTTTTTTTAATTATTTTTTATTTTTTAATTATTTTTGTTAATTGTTCATGGGGTTAGAAAAAAAAAAAAAAAAAAAAATTTATTAAATTAAAAAAAAAAAAATGAAAAAAAAAAAAAACTATTTTTTAAAAAAAAAAATAAAAAAAAATAAAATAAAAAAAGATAATTTAAATTAATAAAAAAAAAAAAAAGAAATAAGGGAAATAAAATATTAAAAAAACTAATTCTATTAATAGGATTAACTAAGTTTTTTTTTTTTTTTTTTTTTTTTTTATAAATTTAATCTAATCCTTTGGATTTCAAATAACAATTTTAAATTTTTTTAATTTTATTTTTATTTTTATTTTTATTTATTTTTTTTTTTTTTTTTTTTTTTTTTTTTTTTTTTTTTTTGAAAATTTTTTTTTTTTTTTTTTTGAAAATTTTATTTGTATTACACCACAAAATTAGTTTTAAAAAAAAAAAAAAATATCAACAACCTTATACCTACCCTATAAATCAATAATTATTGAAATTTAATATTAAACAAATACACATATATATATAAATTTAGAAAATGTCTGAAACTAAAGTAAGTATTTTTTTTTTTTTTTTTTTTTTTAAAAATCTATTTTTATAAGTGCATTGTTTTTTTTGTGAACTTACACCCCCTTTCCCCTATTTAAATTTAATAAAGGGAAATAGAAATTATTTTATATTAATAATAAACTATTTTATATTATTTTATAGCCAATGACCGAAGAAGAAAAGAAATTTTTTGATAAATATGGAAGATTACCAACTCCATCAACACTTTTATCAAAAAGAGTTTGTATTACAGTTTTAATCTTTATCCCTCCCCTTTTACTTTTATTTAAATATGTTGGATATTAATACAGGTATTCTTTCACTTTTTTTTTTTTTTATTTATTTTAGGATAAAAAATATTTTGACTCTGCAGATTGGGCAAAGGGTCAACAAACTGATGCAAAAGAAGTTAAACAACCAGAAACCAAATAAATTTAACAAAAGAATAAAACATTAAAAAAATAAAAAAATAAAAAATAAAAAAAAAAAATAAAAAATTAAAATGAAAAAAAAAAGTTAAAAGTAAAAAAAAAAAAATAAAAGAAAAAAGAGTAGTATAGGAAAGATTCAAAAAGAAGTAAATATAAAAGTTTGGTTTTTTTTTTTTTTTTCTCAAAAATAATAAATGAATTCAATTGCCATAATAATTAATAATAATAATAAAAAAAAAAAAAAAAAATTAAAAGTAATTCTAATTGTGAAACTTTTTTTTTTTTTTTTTTTTTTTTTGGTATAAACAAATAATAAAAATATAAAAAAAAGAATTATTATTTTCAATTTTTAAACCCCCTGTCTCCTCCCCCCTTTTTTTTTTTTTTTTTTTTTTTTTTTTTTTTTGAAACCAGTTTCTTTGAAAATAAAACAATTTCAAATTTGAGCTTCAAAATCTTTTAAAATCTTTTTTTTTTTTTTTTTTTTTTTTTTTTTTTTTTCAATTATTTTTTTTAATTAAAACAAGATATGTCAGATTGAGGAAATGAAAGTATCTTGTTAAAAAATAAATTTTAAAGAAGATATTAAAAAATTGGTTGGAAAATATTATATAAAAATAAATAAATAAATTAATAAATAAATAAATAAAAATAAAAAAAGAAATTCCAATAATCAAAAAAATAAAAAAATAAAAAATAAGAATAAATCTTTTGTTTTATTTATTCTTTTCCTTTTTATATTTTATTAAATAAATAAATTTTTTTATAATTTTTTTTTTTTATTGTTAAAAATAAATTTAAATTTATTTCTATTAGAAATATTTAAAGGAAAGGATTAATATCTTCACATTGTTCATGTTTCTTCGTTTGGGAATTCTTGATCTATTTCACTACAACATAGCACTTTTATTGAATTGAAAAGCTTGGTTTTTTATTTTTATTATTATTAATATTATTACTATTATTTTTATTATTTTTATAATTAATAATACTATTATTGAAATATTGCGAACTTGAATTATAATTTCGAGAAATAGAAACAATTAATTGATGAATCTAATTTACATAATTAAGAAAAAAAAAAATATTTTAATTTTCATTAAGAATTCAATAAATTAAGATTTCTATTTCTTAAATAATAAATTTTTTTTTTTTATTATTGTTTTTTATAATTTTGGATCCCAAAAAAGCATCAAAAAAAAAAAGGAAAAAAATAAAAAAAAAAGATAAAAATAAATAAAAAAAAGGATAAAAATAAATTAAAAAAAAAAAAAAAAAAAAAAGAGTGGGATTATTTTTTTTTTTTTTTTTTTTTACAGTAGTTTATATTTTATTATTTTTGTTTTTTGTTTGTTTTTATAAAAGATTTGAAAAAGTCTAATTTCTTAATTTTAAACTATCTATTTAAAGAATTTAAAAAAGACTGATAAGACTAAAATTAAACCAAGTGTTGAATATAAAACGATTCTAAATAATAAAAAAATTAAAAAAGAATACATAAAGGAATTAGTTTTTTTTTTTTTTTTTTTTTTTTTATATATAGTTTAATAAAACATACTTTTGATTTCTTTCATCTAAATTTTTCATTGGCGTCTTTTGAATAATTTCTAAAGTTTTATCTTGAACTAAAATAGTATTACATTTAATAGTATTGCTAATTGTATTGAATTTATTTTTAATAGTATTTTGTTTAGTAGTAGTTGTTGTTGTTTGTTGATTGCTTTGTTGTTGTTGTTGTTGTTGTTGTTTTAATTTATCATTTAAAATTACAGATTCATAAGAAGGTGGTGGTGGTAATGGTTTTGATCTATTAATTACAGTATTTGAATTTAAAACTACTGAACCAGAGTCATTGTTATTACTAGTGATTGTATTATGAATTACGACTGAACCAGTATCAATTGAACCACTGAAAACATTTGGTTTATAAATTACAGAACCAGAAGTAGTTTCACCAATATCATTACTACTATTTGAGTTATTATTTAATAATTTACTTAAAAATTGTGGTTTATTATTATTATTATTATTATTATTATCATTTGGTTGTTGTTTTGGTGAAACTGAAGGACCAATTGATTTTCTTTTTTTTGATTTTAATTTTATAGCCATTTGAGTTAATTCTTTTAATGCATCTGGTTTTGCACTTTTAATAAAAGGATGATCTAATAATTGAGAAGGTGACCATCTTTCATTGATATCTTTAGTTAAACATTTATCAACGAATGATACAAACTCTGGTGACCATTTCTTTGGATCTTTAAAAGTTGGTGGAGGTCTTCTACCAATCATATACATGGCTCTCATTGGATTAACCTCGGAAAGTGGTGGTTCACCATCGGCCAATTCAATGGCAACTATACCTAATGACCAAACATCGATTTTATTATTGTAATCGGTTTGATTTAGAATTTCAGGTGCCATCCAATAGGGCGTACCTGCGATTGAACCTTTGGAAAAAGTGGATTGGATTTGTTGAGAGACGCCAAAATCTGCGATTTTCACTTGACCAGTTTCATCCAATAGAATATTTGCCGATTTAATATCACGATGTATGATTTGTTTAGAATGTAAATAAACCAAACCCAATAATGATTGTTGAAGAATCAATGAGATCTCTTTCTCTTTAAAAGTTTTACCAATCGATTGCATAATATCATTAAAAGAGGAAAGTGAACAATAATCCATCAAGATCCAATATTTATTCTTTAACATTATCGATCCAAAATAACTAACAACATATGGATTATTACATTTCTTTAGAATTTGAATCTCTTTACTAATTGGTTCAACATCATTTGCTTCGAAAATTTCAAATTCTTTAATTGCAATCGATGTATTTGATGATTTATGAATTGCTCTATAAACTGATCCAAATGATCCTTCTCCTAATTTCTCTTGAATTTCAAATGATGTTTCACCTCCTGAACTCCAATTTAAATCTAAATCAACATGAACTTTATGTACTAATGAATTTGGTTGTGATATATCAATTTCTTTAAATAATTAAAAAAATAAAAAATTAAAAAAAAAAAAAAAGTTAATAATAAAAAAAAAAAAAAAAAAAAAAATTGAAAAAAAAATTAAAAAAAAATTTTAGATTATAATTTACCTTTTGGGTTTGATCCACTTCTAAATAATCTAACCATATTTAAAAATAAGGTTTTAATGAATTAAAATTGGAGAAAAAAAATAAAAAAAAAAAATAAAACAAAAAAAAAAAAATAAAGGAGAAAAAAGTTTTTTTATAAAAAAAAAAAAATATTTGCATGCCAAAAAAAAAATTATAAAAAAAAAAAAAAAAAAATCAAAAAAAAAAAAAATTAAAAATCAAAAAAAATTAAAAATTAAAAAAAATTAAACCAACTGACTATTCTAAAAATAGGAAAATATCTTTTTTTTTTTTTTATTTTTTTTTCAAATTTAAAATTTCCATTGTTTTTTTTTTTTTTATAAAATATATTTATAGATTTTTAATAATCATTGATATCTTGATATACATAATGTAATTGAATTGGTTCTGTTAATTCCAAAGGGGTGTGACAACAACCAGTTTTTGGAGAGCAAGAATCAATTGTACAATCATTACCATCATCACAAGAAATTGGAGAATGACAACAACCAGTTGTTGGAGAACAAGAATCTATAGTGCAAGCATTACCATCATCACATGAAATTGGTGAATGACAACAACCAGTTTCCATTGAACAAGAATCTGCAGTACATTGATTACCATCATCACAACTAATTTGATTATGACAACAACCAGTTGAAGGGGAACAAGAATCGGTAGTACATTGATTACCATCGTCACAAGAAATTGGAGAATTACAACAACCAGTTTCAATTGAACAAGAATCGGTAGTACATTGATTACCATCATCACAGGTTATTTGATTATGACAACAGCCAGTTGAAGGCGAACAAGAATCAAAAGTACATTGATTACCATCATCACAAGTTATTTCATTATGACAACAACCAGTAGACTCTAAACATGAATCAGTGGTACATTGATTATTATCATCACATGAAATTGGTAAATTACAACAAGCACCAGTTGAATTTGAACAAGTATCAGTGGTACATTGATTAATATCATCACAAGAAATTGGAGAATAACAACATTCACCAGTTGAAGGTAAACAAGAATCAACAGTACAAGCATTACCATCACAACATTCTACATTTGTATGGGTACAACAACCAGTTTCTTTTAAACAACCATCATTGGTACAAGCATTACCATCATCACATGAAATTGGGGAATAAAAACAACCACTAGATTTTGAACAACCATCAATGGTACAAGCATCACCATCATTACATTCAATATTGATATGTGTACATCCAGTTTCAATTGAACAACCATCAGTAGTACAATGATTACCATCATCACAATTTATTTCAATATGGGTGCAACATCCTTGAATACATAAATCTGTTGTACATTGATCACAATCATCACAATCTAAATTACAATCACATAATTCTTGGCAATTAATAATTAAAATTATTATTAAAATTATTAAAATAAAAAAATATTTTTTAATCATTTTATTTGTTTATATTTATATTTAATTTATTTGTATTTATTTATTTGTAATTATATTTTAATATTATAATTATTATTAATAAAATTATTTTTTTAATTTTTTTTTATTTTTTTTATCAATTTATATTTAAAAAAGATAAGTTGACATATTTTCTTAAATTAATAAATTTTCTATTTATTTTATAATTTATTTTATAATTACTTTATTAATATAAATTATTAATTTATTATTTTAAATATTTTTTATTTAAAAATTTTTCCAATTCCAGTCATTTTTAATAAAACAATATTTTAATTTCTTAAATAATCCATTTTAAGTTTGTTTTATAATAAAATGATACTTTTGAATGAATTTAATTGTTTTTTTTATTTTTATCACTTTGAAATTCTTTTTTTATTCATTTTTTTTTTTTTTATTTATTTTATCACTTTCATTTTTATTCATTTTTTTTTTTTTTTTATTTTTTATTTTTTTTTTTTTTTTTTTAATTTTTTTAATTTATTTTTATTTTTATTTTTATTTTTATTTTTTATTTTGTTATTCATTATTTTTTTTATTATTTTTTTATTATTTATTTTTTATTTTTTCACACTCACACTCTTATTTTTTTATTATTTATTTTTTATTTTTTCACATTCACCCAAAAAAAAAAAAAATTTGGCACATTAACAGTATTATTAATAATTTCAAAATTTTCAAAAATTCATCAAATGTTAAATCATAACCAAGAAGAAAATGATATTCAAGAAATAATATCTGATACTGATTCAGAAACGGAATCAGAATCTGATTCAGATTCAGAGAGGAATAAAGGAAAATTCAGACATAATAGTAGATTTGAATCATGTAAAAGATTTAAATCAAAAGCAAGTAAATTTAATATTAATAATAGAAAAGAAGTTATTGAAATTAGTGATGATGATGATACAGAAGATGAAGATCTTCAAAAAGCAATAGCATTTTCTTTAGGTACAACTACTATCGGAAATAATAATAATAATAATCGTTCACATATATTATCAATGATTAGAAATAAAAATAATTCTTCACCACCTTTACTTGAAAATTCAATTGATAGAAATCAATTTTATTCAAATAAAAAATCATCATCATCATATAATAATTTTAACAATAATTTTAATAATAATAATAATAATAATAATAATAATAATAATAATAATAATAATAATAATAATAATAATAATAATAATAATAAAAATAATAATAGTAATAATAATAATAATAATAATAATAATAAAGATAAAAAAGAGAGTGGTACAATTATTGGTGGAGTTTTAATTGATAAAAATGAGAATTATAAATTTAAACCAAATTCATTTTATTTAAATTCAACAAATGAACAACCTAGAATTTGTACAATTAATACATTATCATTTAAAGATTTAATAAAGAAACCGGGAATGGTTGGAGCATTGGTAAGTGGATTTGCACTTGATCCAGAATGGGTAATAAAAGAGATACGAAAAGAACATGGTAACAAAGTTAAATTTACATTTGTAAAGAATTATAGTAAACCTGAAACAAAAGGTCGCCATGCTATTAATGATTTCATTACAGTTATTAATCCACCATTATTTAATTATCAACTATATCATTCAAAATTAATGATTTTCACGTTTGTTGATTTAGTTAGAGTTGTAATACCATCTTCAAATCCAACAAAATTTGATTATTCAGGTTGGGGTCAAACAATTTGGTTTCAAGATTTTTTAAAAAAACAACCAAACAATAATAATAATAATAATAATAATAATAATAATAATAATAATAATAATAATAATAATAATAATAATAATAATAATACAACAACAACCACAACAACAACTACTACTACTACTACAACTGCAACTGCAACAAATAATTCAAATTCAAATTCAAATAATGAATTGGGTATTGAATTTTTAAATGGTTTAAAACACTTTTTAAAAAGTTCTGGTGTTGAAGAGTTTGCTTTTTTGGATGATTTTGATTATTCAAATTGTGCAGTTAAATTAATAACATCAATCCCAGGAATTTATAAATTAGAAAAATCAAATGGTAATAATAATAATAATAATAATAATAATAATAATAATAATAATAATAATAATAATAATGGTAATGATGAAAATGTTGATAAAACAAGTTCAAGTTTTGGTAGTGGTATTTATACATTACAAAAATATTTAAATCAATATTACAAGGATCAAGAAAATAATACAGTAGTAAATGAAAATCAATCACCTCCATATAAATATGTAAAGGATTTATATTGTCAAACATCATCTTTAGGTGGTGATAGAAGTGATTTTAGAAATGTTTTTACAAATTACGTACTATGCAATAATCAAAATCAAAATTCAAATAATCAAAAAAGAAATAAAAGTGTATTGAGTGACAAGCCATTACATATTATTTTTCCAACTAAAAATTGGATAAGAGGTAATCCAATTAGAGCTATGACTTCAGGTTGTTTATTTTTATCAGTTAAAAACTATGATAATGATAATTCATCTTTTAGTCATTTTTCTTCAAAATATTTTTATCGTAAAGATTTAGTTCATCATAGTAAAATTATGGTTGGTACAACTACCTTAAAATCATCATCATCATCATCATCATCATCATCATCAAAAAATAATAATAATTATAATAATAATGATGATAGAATAAAATATGATTGGGTATATACTGGTAGTCATAATTTTTCTTTATCAGCTTGGGGTGCTTTCCAAAAGAATGAAAGTCAAGTATCAATTTCAAATTTTGAAATTGGTGTTTTATTATTGAATCCAAATCCATCATTAAATGATTTCACTTTACCTGATTGGGTGAGAAATATTCCTTTCAATATACCATCAAATTTTTATAAACCAAATGAAGTTCCATTCATTCAAGAAGTAGAATTTAATTAATTTTAATTTTTTAACAAAAAAAAAAAAAAAAAAATAAAAAAAAAACTAAATTAACCATTATTTTAAAATTGTTTGTAAATAAAAAAAAATAAATAAAGAGAATAAAAAAAAAGATTAAAATAACAATTGTTAAAATAAGGAAAAAACTAAGATTATATTAAAATAATACCCCTTTTACGATTTTCCTATTTTGAATATTTTCAGATTAGGGAATTTTCTTTTTGGCTATTGGATTTTACTTAAAATAGTAAAAATTCCTTTTTAAAATTTCAAATAATTTTTAAAATTGAAAAATGATCGAGTATAAAAAGAATAAACTTTTTTGAAAATAAAAAAAAAAATAAT
>NC_007088.5:3506211-3558711 GCF_000004695.1 Dictyostelium discoideum AX4
GTTTTTGTTGAATTATGTTCAAGTAGAGCAGGTATAATATTTAATACAAACAATGATGATAGTGATTACTATTATAATAATAATAATAATAATAATAAAAATAATAATACAAGTAATAAATCAAAGAGAACTAAAAAGATATTAGATGGTAGAACCAAATCAGTTTATAGTAGAAGGTTACCACAAAGAGAGAAACAACATTTCCTATCAGATTTAGATGATGATCAATTTAGTTCAGCAAGTACAAGTAAATTTGTATTAGAAACCGAAATTCAAGATATTGATATAGAAGATATGACTCAAGAAGATAATGAACTTTATACAAGTGAAGAAACTGAACAAGATGAAAACTTTGATGATGATGATGATTATTATGGTTTTGATTATCTTGATCATAATGATAATAATATAAATCATTTAATGAACCAACCTAGAAATTTTAATTTTTATTTATATGATGATGATAATGATTTAATTGAAGAAAATAATAATAATAATAATAATAATAATAATAATAATAATAATAATAATAATAATAATAATAATAATAATAATAATAATAATAATAATAATAATAATAATAATAATAATAATAATAAAAATAAAAATAGCGATAATTTAAAAACAACAAAATTAATAAATAATAATTTTAAAAATAATATATTTAATAGCGATAATAATAATAATAATAATAATAATAATAATAATAATAATAATAATAATAATAATAATAATAATAATAATAATAATAATAATAATAATAATAATAATAATTTTATTAATAATATAAATTTAAATAATAGTGAATTTAATTATTCATCAGATGCAGATGATGAAAGATCACATTCATCATTTGAATCAATAACAACTTTTACAACTCAAACATATATAGATAACGAGGAAGAAGAAGAAGAAGATAATGAAGAAGAAAATGAAGAAAATAATGAAGAAATTAAAAATGATAGTCAAGAATCAATATCAATTAAAGATATTATAAGAATAATAAAATGTAATGGATTATCAGGTGTATTACATATATTGATAGCGAAATTAATTAATAAAGCTGGTAAAAAAAGTAAAGTTGGACCAGGATCAGAATTTATAACTGCATTTTTAGAGGCAAGAAAAATTGGATCATTAGTAGTTTTAGGTGATAGACAAGTTGGAATCACTTTGCAACGTGTTTGGAATTCATTAAGTTGGTTAGAGAAAATTAAATTTGTATTTTATTTATTTATGGCGTCACTCTCTGAGATAACAACCGAAGAAATTGATGCCATTAAAAATAGTAGTGATGAATTGGTGAATAAATTATTAAATGAATTTCGTGGTCGTTTCCCTTCGGTAGTTCATACAATTGTAACTGAAAGAGATCAATATATGGCTGCTCGTTTAAGAATGTGTCCTGGTAAAAAAATTGTTGCTGTTGTTGGTAAAGGTCATATTGGTGGTATAATAAGAGAATGGGAAAATAATAATATAAATTTATTTGAATTAGAAAGTGTAAATATAATTAAAAAATCAAATTTAAATAATAATAATAATAATAATTCAAATAATAATTTCAATAAACAAAATCAACAACAACAACAACAACAACAACAACAACAATCATCAAAAAGTTCTTGGTCTACTGTAACAAAGTGGGCTTCTTTAATTTTAATACCAATTGGAATAGGTTTATACTTTTTTAATAAAAAGTTTAATTTTATTTAAAAAAAAAAATAATAAAAATAAAAAATAAAATTAAATTTCAAATTTTTTTTTTTTTTTTTTTTATATATATTTTTTTATTTTTTTTTAGGGTACTTTATGATAAACTTCAAAACAACTAGGATTCATAGGTTTGCCATGTTGGCATTCAAATCTTGTTTGAATTTTGCAATTTGGACGACATTGGAATTTTTTAGAGGTATTAAATGGGGTGATATGTAAAATGGTCACCACATGTATCTTTTCTCAAAGAATTGTTTTAGAAGTTCTGATAGGTACTCAAGATAGTCTATGGGGTTATTTTTTTTTTATGTATTAAATAACTATATTCAATATAAACATTCTTCAATATTGAAAACCCACCATTTATATGATTTATGAGAATGGCTATACATTTGAGCCAATTTGTTGAAAGTAAATATAGAATAGAATCATTATTCCCATTACAAGCAAATATATACTCATCAATAGAATATATTTGGCTTGGTGAAATCAATGATTGGGTGTTTTTTTCAAACAAACTCAAAAAATCTCAAATATTATATGTTAATTTAGGTATTTTATAATTTGTAATTCGTGTATATCACATGTTAAAATTTAAAAAATTTATTTATTTTTATTTAAAAGAAATAAAATTATTTATTTTTTTAAATGGATGATCCACTTCCTGTACCACTTCCACTTGCACTTCCACTATTACTACTTCCACTATTACCACTTCCACTATTACTACTTCCACTATTACTTCCACTATTACTACTTCCACTATTACTACTTCCACTATTACTGCTTCCACTATTACTACCAGATGCACTACCAGATGCACTACCAGAAGCACTACCAGATGCACTACCAGAGGATGTTGAACAACCACTACCAGATCCATAAAAATCTAAATCAACACTAACACCACATTGATTTGTATTGCCAATATATTGTTTCATTGCTGGTGAAGTCCAACCACCAAATTCATAAAAAGCGGTATCGGAAAAAGATGGATTATCATCATAATGAGCATACCAAAGTGGATATTGACTTAGAGTTGATAAATTACCAACAGTTTGTGGCCATTCTCCTTCACTACTGTATACACCTACTAGAACACCAAGACCTTGTGCAGTTTCAACAGCTTCTTGAACATAATCGGCATTATCACTCTCTGCTCCCCAACAACCATCACATTGTTCAACATCAATCCATAACATATTGAAATTGATACCATCGGATTTTAAACTAGAAACTAAACTTTGAATTGCACTTGATGCTGGATAATTACCATCACATTCACTACATAAAAATGCATAAAGATCAATATTATCGAAACCAGCTTGTTCTGCTGCCGATACAACAGATGAAATATTTGAATTATATTGACCACCTCCTGACCACACTTGAATTATAACTCTTTGATTATTACTAGCTAAACATGACCATTGAGAATCTGAAATTCCAACTGAAATCTCTGATGAGAAATCAATGGCACATTCACCACTGACGAAAATAACAATAGATAAAATAATACTTGATATTATTAAAAAAATATTATTCATTTTATTCATTTTTTAAAATATGTATAAAAATAAAAATAATTAAAATTTGGGTGTGATTTAAATAGTTTTTTTTTTTTTTTTTTTTTTCAAAAAAAAAATTCTAAAATATCTAAAAATATCACAAAATATCAAAAAAAAAAAAAAAAAAAAAAATATCTAGAGAAAATTTTAAAAAAAAAAAATTAATATATTAAAATTAAAATTTTAAAATATTATTATTTAAATTATCCTAAATTTTTAATTATTTTAAAACAAGTCCCTGGTGACTTTACCAATATTAAAAATAAATTTTAATTAAAAAATAATATTTTTTTTTTAGTTTTAAAATTTGATTTTCTTTTTTTTTTTTTTTTTTAATAAAAATCGATGGAAAATTATTTTTAATATAAACAAAACCAATTTTATTAAATTAAAAAAGTAAATTTTGTTAAATAGTTTGAAAAAAAGGTGGAACAATTGTAACATGTTCAAATGTTTCATTTATTATAATTTTTTTTTTTTTAATATTGATTAATCACTTTTTAACTATTAAATCAAATATTCAGTAATTTATAGGATTATAATCCTACACATACCGAATTTCTCAAATTCTGTAGCTCTATTAGACATAGAATTCAAAGACCAAGAATCTAGGCAATCAATAAATCCAAAAGAAGAGAAGAGACAATAAGAGCTAAGGATACATCCCTCAAATTCATTTTGAAAAAAAGATACTATTATTTTTATTGTTATTTTTTTTTTCAGTTTTAAAATTAAATCAATATTTTTTTTTTTTTTTTTTTACCTGTGATCAGACCTTCAAGGAATGTCCTTGTGTCTTTTCGGCGGTGTTTGTTAAACGGTTTTATTTTTATTATTCAATTGTATTAAATTTTTTAAACTATATTATATTTTTTTTTTTTTTTTTTTTTTTTTTTTTTTTTTTTTTTTTTTTTTTTTTTTTTTTTTTTTTTACTACTACTTAAATTGGAAGAGGGTTCGGAGCTGCTGGGGTTTGCCAGGCTTTGTTGAATTTGTATTTGTGAAGATCTTGATTGGTGTTTTTTAGTATTGCTTCGTCGTGTTTGATTTTCTTTAGTGTGATGAATTTTTCAGTTTCGATGAGATTTAGTAATTCTGTTTCTATGACCTTTTGCTCGAATTTTGGCTCTGGTTTGCTTTCATCAGTGTTGAACAATTTGTGACAGATTATCTTCCATAATTGGTGTGCTATTATTCCTATGAGATTGGGGAAGATTCTCTCAGTTCTGTTGTATTTTGATATGTCTAAGGTATCCATTGACCATCTTTGGATTTTGATGAATGATAATTTGTTAACTGTTGATATGATGGTTTTTTCAATATCTAGGATATCTTGGCATAGAGTGAAGAGGTGAGAATAAGGGTCTCTGAATAGGTGGCCACAGATCTTGCATCTGGTGTCTCTTTCGTGGTTGATACCTGGAAGTGATCTTGAGAAGAATCTGAAGAGGGTGTTTCTACCTTTTTGGTGAGAAATGCTGTTGATGTTTATGAATACTTTGGGTATTGCTGTGTTGTATCTCACCGCCCATAACTTCTGCCATTCTGTTCTTCTTGGTGTTGGGTGTCTGTCTTTGATCATGAGTTCGTAAATTTCTTTCAGTTTTAGTGGTTCATCATTGTCGTTTCTTATACAGTCTGGAAGTTCATTTATCTTTGGATGGTTTTGGTAAAATTTGACTCTGAATACACCCCAGTGTCTGCACATATCGTTGAGGGTTGAAGTGTGGGCTTTTTTCTACTTAATTGCTCCATGTACCATTCTTGTAAGGTATTGTTGTTGTTGTTGTAGTTGTTATGGAGTAGCCTGTTCATGTACCAGATTTTGAATGCTATATGTCTTAGTTCTATATCCCATAATTTTATGCCTCCTTCTTTCCAATCTGCATATGCTCTGTCTATTTTCATCATAGTTTTGTATTTTCTCTCTTCTGTATATGTATTCTTAACTGAGGAGAATAAGAACCATCTGGTCATGTTATTGATTTCCTCAATTTGTTCTTCATTTAGATTATCCATGTATTGATGGTATGTTAATTTGGATAGAACGTATGTTTTGAGAATTGTCATCTTTGCCTTCATCGTTATTGCTTGTGATTTCCATTTGATTAGATTGTTTTTCATTTCTTGGATTAAAGTGTTGTATTTTGAATTTAAACCTGTTTTGGTGAAATTGAGGCCAAGATATCTTTCTGGGACTGTACTCTCTTGGAATGGTAGATCGTGTGGTTTATCTCCTATTGCTATCATTACTGTTTTCTCTTTGTTTAACGATGATGACGTTGCTGAGCAGTACTTTTGGATTTTAGTATTAATTTTCATTAGTTCTTCTGTGGAGTTTGTAAAGGTTGCTATGTCGTCAGCAAATGCAGTGAGTTTTAATGATTTGGAATTTGGTAGAGTGAAGCCTTTGATTGTATTATCATTGATGATATCTATTAGAAGTGGTTCTAAAACTAGAGCAAAGATTGTTGGTGATATTGGGTCTCCTTGTTTTGTTCCTGTTCTGATTGTTATTCCATTGACTAAAAAGTCGTTGATCTTTATTTTGTTTTTAGTATCTTTGAGTAGGTTTAGTAGGATCGCTGTGAATTTTGGGGGGATACCAATATGCTCTAATGTTCTTGTGATACTCTTGTGGCTGATTGAATCGAATGCTTTGTTAAAATCGTAAAAGGTAATGAGTGTATTGTTCTTTCTTTTGTTACTTATTTCTATTACTTCCTTCATGATCTGAATATTGTCTTGGATGAACCTGTTTGGAACAAAGCCGTTTTGAAATTTGTTGATAATTTTACTGGTGATATCTAATAATCTACTGTTGAGAATTTTGCTTAAAATTTTGTAATCTGTATTGAGAAGGGTGATTGGTCTTCTATTTGAAATGTTTAGTTCATCTCCTTTTTTGAATATTGTTGTTATTACTCCTTCTTTGAATTTTGTGGGGATTTCTTTCTTATTTGTGAGGAGGTCGTTGAAAGCTATAGTCAATATTCTTGCTATTGAGTTGATGTGGTACTTGTAGAATAGTGCATTGATACCGTCTAAACCTGGAGATTTGTGGATACTTGAAGTTTTGATTGCTTTGGTCACTTCATGTATTCTTATCGGTCTGTCTATCTCGAGTTTCTTGATTAAATCAACGTCTACTTCCCATTTTTCTAATAACTTCTTGTGGGTTTCTTCGTTATCTTCTTTCTCTTCATATTGATCTTGATAGAATTCAACAAATCTTTTTGCTATGTTCTCTTTATCTGATATGGTCTTATTATCTTTATCTTTTATTTGGAATATTGATTTATCTTTGGCTCTGGATTTAAGGATACTTGTGAGGTATTTGCTTGGTGTTTCTTGATGCAGGTGGAGTTTTAATTTTATATCCCATGCTTTTACCTTTCTTTCTTCTTCTAATATTCTACTTATTTCTTCATTGAGTTCTTTTCTCATCTTTGGAATGATATCACTATTTCCAAGTAATTTGTGGATTACGTATTTTCTTTTGTTCTTTTCTTTCTTTATTTTGTTTTGTTCTTTTTTTAAATAATCTCTGATGACATTATTTTTAAATTTCGTCCATTCCTCCACTGATTTGATCTTATCTTTGTTCTTACTGATTAATTCTGATAACCCATCATGTATATGTTTGTTGTTGAGAATTTCTTTACATAATGTCCAAGGGAGTCTTTCTAGTTTGGTTGTTGTTGTTGTTGTTGTTGTTTCTCTGTTGGTTTGTATTGTGATTGTGATGGGAAAGTGATCTGATTTGTTGAATACTGTGTTGTGGACTACCAGTTTTGAATTTTGGTTTAGTAGTGTTGGATGACAGTAGATTCTATCTAGTCTCTTCATTGATCTTGGAAATGTTGGAGTGTTTTCTTCAATACCAGTATCTAGTAGCATGTCTTGGTCTATTATTTTACGTAATTCAGTACCGAAGAAGCTGTTGCAATCGTGGTTGTTATTGAAGTCGCCTGCTATTATTTGATGGTTGATTGAATTATATTTTTTAAACAGTGATTTTGAGTTGATTATGAAGGTGTTTCTTTCAGATATAGTCGCTGGAGCATTGATCAATAATATGTTGATAGAATTAAAGGAATTGTATTTAATTGATAGTATTCTACCATCATCGTCTTTGAAGTTTATTGATATGTGGCCTTTTCTTGTATCTCTATTTTCTATTGCTATGCCAGTTCCTTTACCTGAACCATGATCTATTCTTTCAAAGTTGAACATTGTTTTGTGGTGGTTGAATCCATTGAAATTAGTTTCAGTTAGGAGTGTTAATTGAGTGCCAATTCTTTTTATCGTTTCTTCTGTTTTATTCTTAGCGTTGGTTGATTGATTACCTCTGCAGTTCCATAGTAATAATTTTAATTGTTCCATTATTTTCTAATACTACTGGCAATTGGAAACTTGGTACCATTGCTTGTAGTAATTTTATTGATAGGTTTTGTAGTAGTAGTAGTAGTAGTAGTAGTAGTAGTAGTTTTGTTTAGGTTGTTGATTGTTGTATTGCTTGTTGGTAATTGATGTGTGATTGTTGTTGGTGTGGTTGTTGTTTGTGTGGTTGTTATTGGTGTGGTTGTTATTGGTGTGGTTGTTGATGCATTAGTTGTTGGTGGAGTTGATGGTATTGGTTTAGTTGTATTTGTAGTTGTTGGTTGTTGATTTTTATTACTTGTGTTTTTTTTTTTTCTAACATCTCTTATTTCTTTATTGTTATATTCAGAGATGAAGGCTCTTATTGGATGCTTACTACCTTTTATAGCATCAATGTTTGTTTTAATGATTGAGATATCATCTTCTTTGTTAAATAATAGAATGCATGAATATCTAATCACATCTGGTAGCATTACTATGTTGCATTCATCTATTAGTAATGGCTCCAATCCCCAGTTTTCTTTTACCATTTGATTGTTTATTTTTTTTATTATGTTTTTTGTAAATGTGTAAAAGTGGACATAGTGATATCCTGGGGTGTAAAGTATGAATTTTTGCAGTGGGAAATCTTCATACTTGAAAGTGCTGTAACACTCGTGTAATAATGTGAATTTTTCTTTTAGTATTCTACCAAATACTGTTATACCTTTTTGTCTTCTGACAATGTTAAGAGTACCATTAACTATGAAATTATCTATTAATTTTGTTGAATTACTATTTAATTCCAAGGTATGTGGGTAGAATAACCTTATTTGAATAGTTTTTTTATTTAACTCTTCTTCGCCTAAGTTGAGTTCACCTTTAAGTTTATCGAAAAAATTCATTTTTTTTTTTTTTTTTTTTTTTTTAGATTATTTTTATTATTTTTTTTTTTTAATTATGTGTTTATATAAAAATATTTTTGATTTTTATTTTTATTTTTTTTTTTCTTTATCGTTTATTCAGATCTATTCTTATTCCCAATCCAAGGATTGAAGGAATTAGTGTGTAGAGTAGATAGATTGAATGTAGTTGATGTTAGATTGATGGATATGTTTTTCTGTATCTAGTATCCGTTTGATCAACTGTAGGCTTTTAATTTTTTTAAAATTAAATCAATATGGAATTTAATTCTTTAAAATAGGAATCGAACTAGCGACATATTCTGTATAATTTTAAAATTTAGCTTCTCTAGGTTTCGATCCTAGGACCTCGAGGTTATGGGCCTCGCACTCTACCCCTGAGTTAAGAAGCTGTCGATTCAAGCTAACGAATCTTATGATTTTTCTGTAATAAAGTTACTCTATAAAATTAATAGATATTAAATATGCATATTACATTACTAATTATAGTTGACACACATTTAAATAATATAATAATAATAATAATAATACTGTCAACTCATTATAAATAATATAAATACTAAAGAATAATTTTATAAACAATATTGAATATTATAAATATAAACTAATATTAAATAAAGATAACAAAGTATTATTCAATTATATAATTATTAATTATATATTTATAAAGCTAACAAGCTTTATTACATTTCATATCAAATAACTAAATGTTGTCTGAAGTGTTCTAAAAAAAAAAAAAGGTAAACCAACCCCTCTTTTAGGGACCCTGTAAAAAAAAAATAAAATAAAATGAGATCTAGCATCTCAAGGAGAAGCAAATAATTGCGTTATCCAATTCAAAAAAAAAAAAAAAGTCTGAAGTGTTCCGGGATGTTTATGGTCATGAGTTTCGATTTCCAGTTGTGACTGAATTTTTCGAGTCTTCTTTTTATTGATGCGGTCCTATTGATTGACTCTCGGTTATCAGTGCATCTTAGTTCTTGACGTAGTTGCTTTTCTACTATCTTTCTTGTTCTATCCCATTCGGCATCTCTCGCTTTTTTGATTTTATGAATTATTTGGTTCTCTGTTATTATTGTAGTGTTATCGTTGAATTTTATTTGGTTTCTTCTGTACCATATCGATTCCATAATGGCTGTCTTTTTTTCCAAGATATTCTAATTTGGAGAAAAAAATTTGATAAATCCTGAACATTCACTGAATGAATAGTGCATTTTTGTTGTTACAGATCCTTTCTCAAACAGGGATGAAAACTATATATGTTAATATATGTCGCTTATTCATTGGCGATTATTACATTTTCATCATTTGGATATACAATCTTAAGAGAGATATACAAAAACAACCAACAAAAACAACTTCTTTTTGATTATTTCATTTTTCATATAAAAAGACTTAAAAACAAATAAATAAAGTCACTTATTTAAAAAAGCCATCTTTTTATTTTATTTTAATTTATTTTTTTTTTTTTGAAAATTTTGATTGGTGTAAACTTCTATTGGGGTTGGCGCCAATTTTTTTTTTTTTTTTTTTTTTTTTTTTTTTAATTTTTTTTTTTTGCTCAAACTATTATATTTTGTTCCCTTTAAAAATGAAATAAAAAAGAAATATTGAAAAAACGAAAATAATAATAATAATAATAATAATAATAATAATAATAATAATAATAATAATAATAATAATAATAATAATAATAATAATAATAATAATAATAATAATAATTAATTATAGCATCAGCATCAGTTAAAGGTATTGAATGGGATGAAATTCTATACAATTGAAGCATTGGATACTTGTTTTGTCATCAGTATTACCAAAATTATAATGACTTGAACCATAACTTAAATGGAATATTCAATTGATCTCCATTTTTTTTTGATTTTTTACCTCTAAATGATTCTCTGGGATAACGTTTACAGTGATCCATTATAACTTTATTAACATTAACTTGTTGATGAATACTACTACAATGTCTGGAGTAGTGTGTTTTAAATTGCCCACAATCCAAACAATAACTATCTTCATCATAAAGATCATCTTCAATTGAAATAGATTTAACTTCTTTTTTAATTAATTGTTCATCTTCTTCCTTTATCATTACTTTAATACAAAAAATACAAACTCCAAGATCTCAATTATAAAATATTGATTGTGAACACATTATAGTACATACTTTACATTTAATTAAATCTTTAAAACTTCTAAAAATAAAAAAAAAAAATAAAAAAAAAAAAAATTAATATGTGTAAATATTTAATAAAATATATTATATTTATATTAAAATAATATTTAAAATTTATATTATATTTATTTTTAAATAATAATTAATAAAAAAAAAAAATTTTGAAAATATATAAAAAAAAAAAAAAGAGTTATTGCAATAGAAAATTATGATTTTTTTTAAAAAAAAAAAAAAAAGGTATTTTGGTGATCTAAATTTAAAAAATTCGTTTCTTTATAAAATTAATTTTAGTATAAATAGTTTAAATAAAATAAAGATAAACATTATTTTTAGTAGTAAAAGAGATAAATATATTATATATATAAATTATTATTATTATTATTTCTGTGTGTTCACGTATATTATGTATTTTATACAAGTTTCAAAATGTTTTTTACTTTTATTAATTTTTTTCTTTTTTTGTGAATCTTGAATAATGGAAATTATTATATATTCAAATGATGAAAAATGTAATAATCGCGAATAATTAAGCGACATAAATTTATATTTAAGTTTTTATCCCTGGTAAAATACAAATATAGAAATAGATCTGTAGCTGAAAAGACGTTAACAAATACAAGATTCTTACTTTATTCTCAGAAATTTTAGTAAAATTTATTTTAGTATAAATAGTAAATAAAATAAAAATTCATTGTTGTTTTATTCCAAATTGTGCACAAACTAAACTTATAATTTTTATATAAGAGATATAATATTATTTTTTTTTTATTATTTATTATTAATTATTTCTGTGTGTTCAAGGGTCAAATTATTAAAAGTATTTAATAGGAATTTTTTTTTTTGAATGGAATAACGCAATTTTTAGTTGCTTCTTCTTGAGATATAACTCATTTTATTAATTTTATTATTAGATATTACAGGTGCCTTTTAAGGTTGTATGGTTTTTTTTTTTTTTTTTTTTTTTTTTTTTTTTTTTTTTTTTTTTTTTTAAGTTGGGGGGTGTAGAGTGTGTTTAGTGACGTAATATATTTGTTGAGGTTTGATGGTAGTGCTACTGTGTGTAGTGGTGAGTTCCAGTGTTTGCTAAATCTTTCGAGTTGTAGGGAGATGATGTTTTTGAATTTTTTTGTTTGTTCGTTGTTGGTTGCTTTTTTTTCTTGTCTGATTAGTTTGTATATGTTGTTTTTTGTTTTTCCCAGGCTGCTGTTATTTAATAGAAATTGGAATACGACGTTCATTACACAAATGTAATAAAGCTTGTTAGCTTTATAAATATATATAATTAATAATTATATAATTGAATAATACTTTGTTATCTTTATTTAATATTAGTTTATATTTAATATTCAATATTGTTTATAAAATTATTCTTTAGTATTTATATTATTTATAATGAGTTGACAGTATTATTATTATTATTATTATTATATTATTTAAATGTGTGTCAACTAAAATTAGTAATGTAATATGCATATTTAATATGTATTAATTTTATAGAGTAACTTTATTACAACAAAATCATAAGATTCGTTAGCTTGAATCGACAGCTTCTTAACTCAGGGGTAGAGTGCGAGGCCCATAACCTCGAGGTCCTAGGATCGAAACCTAGAGAAGCTAAATTTTAAAATTATATAGAATATGTCGCTAGTTCGATTCCTATTTCATTTATTCAGAATCGAACTAGCGAGAACTTATAATTATCCAAACGGTTTTAAGAATTTATTGAAATTAATTTTTATTATTCATGAACATGGTTTAATAACATTGATCAAAAAAAAAAAAAAAAAAAACCAATAATATTAATACAATATTTTACAATTAAAATTTTTAATTTGATTATTTAAATTGAAAAAAGAATAATAAATTTAAATTTTAAAATTCAAAAATATTAAAAAAAAATTGATATTTTAGATAAACTAATTAATCAATATATTAAAAAAAAAAAAAAAAAAAAAAAAAAAAAACCATTTTAATCAACTGTATTAAAATATTTTTAATTTTTTAATATAAAATTAAAAAAATATAATTTTCTTTAGTTAGATTCCTCAATAATAATTATAGCTTTTAAAAAGATAAATAAAAAAAGAAATATATAAATTAAAAGACTAAACATAAAAATTAAATTATAAAAAAGAAAATATTTTATTAAATAATTATTAAATTATAAAAATAAAATCCAAACAAAAAAAAAAAAATTGATTGTTTTTTTTTTTTTTTTTTTTTTTTTTTTTTTGTTAAACCCCAAAAAGTAAAAAGATTTTTTTTTTTTTTTTGTTTTCTTTTAAAAGTTTGAGATTATTTTAAAATTGGGAAATTTCACTTGCCCCCAATAATTTTTTTTTTTTTTTTTTTTTTTTTTAAAAATTAGTTTTTAAAAAATCAAATCTTTGCAAAAATAAATTTAAACAATGATTACTTTTTTGTCAATTTACAAAAAAAATTAAAAATAATTAAATTTAAAAAATAAAAAAAAAAAAAAAAAAAACCAATTAAAAAAAGAAAAAGTATAAAAAGAAAAAAAATTTTTAATTAAAATCATTAAATTGAAAAATTAAAATTTCATACAAATTATCTTTTTAAATAATAAAATTTATAAAATGTCTACCCAAGGTTTAGTTCAACTTATCTCAAATGCTCAATGTCATTTAAGAACCTCAACCAATTACAATGATGTCCACACTCAATTTAATGCTGTTTTAAACTATAAAAACAAAGGTACCAATACTATTGATGGTTCAGAAGCTTGGTGTTCATCAATCGTAGATACCAACCAATACATTGTTGCTGGTTGTGAAGTTCCACGTACTTTTATGTGTGTTGCTCTCCAAGGTCGTGGTGATCATGATCAATGGGTTACATCATACAAAATCCGTTATTCATTAGATAATGTTACCTGGTCTGAATATCGTAATGGTGCTGCTATTACTGGTGTAACTGATCGTAACACTGTTGTTAATCATTTCTTTGATACTCCAATTAGAGCTCGTTCAATTGCTATCCACCCATTAACCTGGAATAACCACATTTCATTAAGATGTGAATTCTACACTCAACCAGTACAAAGCTCAGTCACTCAAGTTGGTGCAGATATTTACACTGGCGATAACTGTGCCTTAAATACCGGTTCAGGTAAACGTGAAGTTGTTGTCCCAGTTAAATTCCAATTTGAATTTGCTACTCTCCCAAAGGTTGCCCTCAACTTTGATCAAATCGATTGTACTGATGCTACCAATCAAACTCGTATTGGTGTTCAACCAAGAAACATTACCACCAAAGGTTTCGATTGTGTTTTCTACACTTGGAATGCTAACAAAGTCTATTCATTAAGAGCTGATTACATTGCTACTGCTTTAGAATAAATTTTTAATCTTATTATTAAAATTGTAATTTAATTTTTAATCAAATTTAATAAAAAAAAAAAAAAAAAATCCAAATTCAAGATTTTGTTTATTATATTTTTTCCATTTCTAAACTATTATTATTAAATTTGAAATAAAAAATGATAAAAAAAAAAAAAAAAAAACTGTATTTTTATAATATCCAATCTAAATTAATTATCGTCAATCTTTAAGGAATAAAAACTTTTTTTTTCATTGAAAAAACAATAAAAAAAAAATAAAAAAAATCAATAAAAAAAAAAAAATCATAAAAAAAAAAAAGATATAATTATTTTCAATCATAAAAATTCCAAATTTACAAATTTACCAAATTAAAAAAAAAAAAAAAAAAAAAAAAAATTAATTTTAATAATCAAACCATTACAAAAAAAATTTACAATCATTTTAATTTTATTTTTTTTTTCACACCAATTGCGACAGCTAGGAAAAATCTGAAAAGTGGGGTGATTTTTATTAAATTTTAAAAAATTTATACCCATTAATTTTTTCAATAAAAATAGTTGGTCATTTTACAAAATTAAAAAATTAAAAAAAAAATAAATTAAATCTTTAATTTTAATTGGAAAAAAAAAAAAAAAAAAACTATAAAAAGAAAATATGATTTTCATTTTAAAATCATTAAACTGAAAAATTAAAATTTCATTTATACAAATTATCTTTTTTTAAATTCAACACACAATTAAAATGTCTACCCAAGGTTTAGTTACACTTCTCGGAAATGCTCAATGTCATTTAAGAACCTCAACCAATTACAATGGTGTCCACACTCAATTTAATGCTGCTTTAAACTATAAAAACAAAGGTACCAATACTATTGATGGTTCAGAAGCTTGGTGTTCATCAATCGTAGATACTAACCAATACATTGTTGCTGGTTGTGAAGTTCCACGTACTTTTATGTGTGTTGCTCTCCAAGGTCGTGGTGATCATGATCAATGGGTTACATCATACAAAATCCGTTATTCATTAGATAATGTTACCTGGTCTGAATATCGTAATGGTGCTGCTATTACTGGTGTAACTGATCGTAACACTGTTGTTAATCATTTCTTTGATACTCCAATTAGAGCTCGTTCAATTGCTATCCACCCATTAACCTGGAATAACCACATTTCATTAAGATGTGAATTCTACACTCAACCAGTACAAAGCTCAGTCACTCAAGTTGGTGCAGATATTTACACTGGCGATAACTGTGCCTTAAATACCGGTTCAGGTAAACGTGAAGTTGTTGTCCCAGTTAAATTCCAATTTGAATTTGCTACTCTCCCAAAGGTTGCCCTCAACTTTGATCAAATCGATTGTACTGATGCTACCAATCAAACTCGTATTGGTGTTCAACCAAGAAACATTACCACCAAAGGTTTTGATTGTGTTTTCTACACTTGGAATGAAAACAAAGTCTATTCATTAAGAGCTGATTACATTGCCACCGCTTTAGAATAAACAAATAATTTTTTAAAAAATTATTAAAATTGTAATTTAATTATTAATCAATTTTAAAAAAAAATAAAAACAAATAAAATTTAATTTTATTTTTTTTTATTATAAAACAAAAAGCTTTTTATATTTTTTTTTTTTTTTTTTTTTTTTTTTTTTTTTTTTTTTTTTTTTTTTTACTGTTAAACATATTTATATTAATCAAAAATAATTATCTTTTTTTATTTTATTTTTTGATCAATAGACCAGATTATATAATTATTCTAACAGTATTCAAAAAAAATAAAAAAAAAAAACATGATACACCCATAAAAACTAATGTCATAAATTTTTTTTTTTTTTTTTTTAAGGTGAATTATAATATTTATTTTTTCCATAAATTTTTTATTTACAGCAATAAATAATTAAAATTAATTTTCGTTTTTTCATTTTTTTTCATTTTCCATTTTATTTTTTTTTTTAATTCCCAAACACTTTTTTTAATTTTTTCAATTTTTTTTTTTTTAATTCTCTTAACCAAATATCTATATATTTTAAATTTTTTTTTTAAATTCAAATAAATAAATAAATTAAAATGTTTTCAAAAGGAATCAATATAATGGGTCACTCTTAAAATAAAAAAAATAAAACAATAATGATAAAAAAAAAATAAAAATATTAGTGTAATAGGAAATTTATGGACTCAGAAAAACAATATATTTATTTTTGAAATTGTACCCTCTACAAAGAAAAAAAAAAAAATAATCACACAGAAATAAAATAATTATTTTTTTAATTTATTTTTTTCTTTTTTTTTTTCAAAACTAATTTTTATATGAAATAAAAAAATAAAAGTAAAAAAAAATAAAAAAAAAGGCAACGAACATACACCAGCACCTCATAAAATTACTTTTCACCACTGAAATTTTTACATCCCTTACTAATTTTTAATTTCATTTTTTTATTTATTTTTTTCTTTTTTTTTTTTTTTCTTTTTTTTTTTTACTTTTTTTTTTGGTTAATAAAAAAATAAATAAATAAATAAACAAATAAAAAAATAAATAAATTTTTTGAGTTAATCTATAAAGCAGGTTTAGCAAATGGAGTTTGGTTTTTAATATTTTTAGGGGTATCATTGTTGGTAATTTAGGTACAGCGGCAATAATTGATATAGCAGGTTTAGCAAATGAAGTTTTATTTTTAGGTGATCATTATCGATATTGGGATTTGCAACATTGGGTAAACCAGCAAAAGTTAATGGTAAAGGACAAATAGCAGAGAATCAAACTAAGTATTAATATGAACCATCATCAGGAGATAGGAACAAGATGATACAACAACAACAACAACAACAGGTAAAAGAAAAACTAAAGATACAGACAATAGTTCAAATAAAAAAAGAGTGTAAGTTTTATATTTAAAGATAGACCAATTCGATTACTGGTGACCATTACTTTATAGTGGTATAAGTCAATCATTCTTTTTTTGGTGTATTCCCTCAATTACTTAGTAAAGAATGGATTGGTAAAGCTGTGGCTTTTTTTACGATGCTTCTGTTAGTAATTTCGGAGCTTCACCTGGTAAAGGTAAACAAGCTGCAAAGAATTAGAAAAGATTAAATATTTAGAAATGACATGACGTTAAGCTATTAAAGTTACAAAAATGTAAATAATCATAATAAATTAATAAATCAATAAATCAATAAATTAAAAAATAAATTAATTAATAAATAAATAAATAAATAAATAATTAAATAATTTTTAAAAAGTACTCTAATTTTGGAATTATTTGTTTTTTTCTTTTTCTTTTTTTGCTCTAAAACTTTTTTTTTTCTTATTTTCATATACACTACTTTTATTTTATTTATTAATTTTGTGCAAATAAAATTAACATAAGAAAATACTCGACACACGAGAAATTTATTTTATATTATAATTTTTAATATTATGATTATTTTCATTCTTGAAACTTCTTTAAGTGCTTCACGACAAGCCATATCTGAACATTTAACCATCAAATCATTCTATGCAGTTTGATTACCTTCATCAAGTGAAGCACCTAAATAACCACTTCAATAAAAACTATTTTATGTATGTTTTGGACACTTAAGAAAAACTACAGAGTTTATTTTTCAATTTATCACTATACTGCTCAAATTAACTTAATAAATGACTATATTTTTTAGAAAAAAAAAGTAAAAAATAAAGAAATTCATGACTTAATAAAGTAAACAGTGAATCAAAAATGTAAACCGAAGTTATTTGAGGCCATGGTGGATCAGTTGAGACGGCTAATGTGTTTATACCTGAACATGTACATGTAGTATTGTTCTTCTGTTTATAGAGTTTGGAGTTGGTGATTATATGTACACATTATTATTAAAGAATGAAATTCTTGATTTATACCAATCACTAGATAATTCAGCATTAACACCAAATATAATACAAGGTCATAGAAAATATTTTGAATAATTGATTTTAAAAGCAAAAAAATTATAAGCATCACATGATAAATTATAAACATTACATGATAAATTTTAAACATATGCACAGTTTTTTTTTTTTTTTTTTTTGAATTGGATAACGCAATTATTATTTGCTTCTCCTTGAGATGCTAGATCTCATTTTATTTTATTTTTTTTTTTTTTTACAGGGTCTCTAAAAGAGGGGTTGGTTTACTTTTTTTTTTTTTTTTTTTTTTTGTTTCGAATTTTGAATTGTATTATTACTTTTGATTAAAACATCTTTTTTGTCCAAACTTTTTTCTAAATCTTTTTTTATTTTATCGTCTGGTTCGTGATTGATGTTTATGACGTATTTGAATTGTTTTTTTTTTAATTGAGTTTTATCCACAATTTCGCTTATTTTTTGTAGGCATTTGTGTTGCTTAATATTTGTGGTGTTGTTTGTGATTTTCATTTTATTTTCTTTCTATTTTTTTTATTTTTCTTTAAAAAGTTAAAAATCTGGAAATTTTCTGATTAACTTGGGTTCCAGGTTTTTTTTTTTTAAACATATGCACAGGAGTTTGGTGAAAAAATTTTAAACATATGCACGGGAGATTGGTCGAGTGGTTAAGACAATAGATTTAGGCTCTATCCTCCGGGGTCGCGGGTTCGAACCCCGCATCTCTCACATTCTTTTTATCCATTTAAATATCTAGATTTCCCTGAAATTTACCTAATAAGGTTAAATAAAATTAAAAAAAGAATGAGGTCAACCACATTAAATTGGTAGGAATTTATTTGAGTTTTTACTATTTACGAATAACATTTATTTATTTGATCTATAATTTCATTTTTTTATATATTAACATTATATTATTAAGGTTTTTAAAATTTTATTTATTTTTTTTTTTTTTTTATTTTTTTTTTTTTTTTTGAAACTCACACATAATATTGCATGCAGAAATACAAATTTAAAAAAAATCCGAATTAACACCTATTATTACTAAAATATCTACATCTAGATCAAGTAAATAATTAATTAATATCAAATAAATAATAATAATAAAAATCATACACATTATATGTGCTCATTTTTGAGTAGCTAATCTAAAGAATCTGGTTAAACTTTATATTGTGTGATACTACTGTATGTTAGTATTAGTTGTGCATGTCCTTGCATCCACTTTACACTGAATGAATAGTAATCAATGTGGTTGGGTCAACTGACATAATTTGCGATATTTGCATGGGAGGTTGGTCAGCTGACATTATTAACATTGTTCGCAAGGGAGGTTGGTCAGCTGACATTATTAACATTGTTCGCAAGGGGTAGTTTAGCTGACATTATTAACAATATTGGCATGGGAGGATTGTCAACTGTCATTATTAACAATATTCACAAGGTCATGGTGCTGCTATTACTGGTGTAACTGATCGTATCACTGTTGTTAATCATTTCTTTGATACCCCTATTGATGCTCGTTCAATTGCTATCCACTCATTAACCTGGAATAACCACGTTTCATTAAGATGTGATATCTATAGATTATATAAATTATTATTAATTATTCAAGGGTCACACATCGTTTATTGATATATCCAAAATAATATAAGTATTCCATAAAGTTAGAATACGAGATTCATTACAATTTGTAAGGTATGCAGTAGTTCTTTGTTACAATAATTATTTATATTATTAAATTCATTTTCATTTATTATATTTATTCATTTACATTTTTCATTTGTAAATTAGTTTATTTTGTATATTCTTTATAAAGTTATTATTTTGAGTTTAATGTGCTGACGCTCCAACATAACAAATAAATCTTAATATATCGATATTAAATAAAAAAAAAATAAAAATAATAACTACAAGCAATAAAATTCATTTTGCCTTAAATTACTTCTTTCCTAGCTTAGCCCTCCCAAATAGTTTATTCGTGATACACAAATTACCTTTTTAAATCATCAAATTGTTCAATTTTATTTTGTAAATTAACCTTTTTCCATAATCAATCTCAATTGAAGATGGATTACCTCTAAACCAATGTTAATATATATATTATATAGTTTACATTAATAATAAAAATAAATTTATATATAAATATATCATATTAAATATAAAAAAAAAAGAAAATATTAATAATAAAAATTAAATTAAATATTTAATATATAATATATTTTAAATTTATACTTTAAGTAAAAATATAAAACCAAACAACAAATTAACTTTTTTTTTTTTTTTTTTTTTTTTTTTTTTTTTTTTTTTTCATTAATTATTACATTTATTGTATAATTTTATTTATTTTATTTTTTAAAAGATTTTAATTTTTCATTTTCATAAGAATTTTTAGCATAAATATAAGTATTTTTAATGAAATCAAATCTTTCAATATGTTGATATTGATTAATTAAACGATTTAAATCCAATAAATATTTATCGAAATTACAAGTATTGTCGATTGCACTTGTTTCAAAACAAGTTATAGTTTTATTACCACTTGAGAGTATTTCTTCAATCACTTGAGTAGTTGTTGAACTCCACATTAAAAAATTTTTAATTGAACCATTCGCACTAAATAATGAACCGATTTCCTTGTTATAGGTATTTGGAGTTTGTTTATCTTTTGGAAATTTTAAAATTCCACCTCTAAATCTACACCAATGATTAAATACAACTTTTTTCATTGTTTTATTTTCATTAAATAATTGTTTAAAAATTTTCCAATTTAATTTAAAATTTTCAATAATTAATTCTAAATTATTATTATTATTATTATTATGGAAATTTTCAGAATCTATTAAACTTGAACAAGAACAAATTGAAATATTAAATTGAATTCTTTCTTGTTCATTTGATAATAAATAAATTAAATTGTCATAACAAAATCTAATTGAAAAATGATGAATATTTTTTAAAGTTTTTAATAAACAATTTAAATCTTTTAATGAAAATATTGAATTTAAAATTTCAAAATATGAAATATTTGATAAATAATAATTAAATTTATTTTTTAAATTTAAATTATTATTTGAATTTGAATTATTATTATTTTTATTATTATTTAATTTTTGATAATTTTGTTGTTGTTGTTGTTGAATTGGTTTTGATAATAATTTTAAAATTGAAATACCTTCAATTTGATTTTGACCATTTATAACTATAGAATCTAATTTTTTTGACCAAATATCTAAAGCTTTAAATAAAACAACTTGAGATGGACAAAAATCAGTAGAGATTGAAAATGTTTTTTTTATTCTTTTGCCCAGTTCTTCAATTAAATTAATGCTAGTTGAAGATCCAAATGCAATTTTAAAAATTTTTAAATTTTTTCTCGTACCAATACAAGGATAAAATAAATTTAAATGATTTAAAATTTCACCAGTACAATTAATATTTCTAAATATAAATGTTTTAAAATTTGATAATTGTTGTTGTTGTTGTTGTTGTTGGTGTTGTTGTTGTGGTTGTTGTTGTGGTTGTTGTTGTGGTTGTTGTTGTGGTTGTTGTTGTTGTTGTTGTTGTTGTTGTTGTTGTTGTTGTTGTTGTTGTTGTTGTTGTTGTAGTAGTTGTTGTTCTTGTTGTTGTTGTTGTTGTTGTTGATAATTATTATTATTATAATTATTATTATTATAATTATTATTATTATTATTATTATAATTATAATTATTATTATTATTATAATTATTATTATTATTATTATTACTATTACTATTATTATTATTATTTAATAATAATTTTAAACCTTGATTAACTGTATTAAATCCAAATTTTAATTCATAACCAGCATCTTTTTTAAAAAAATAAAATAATTCATTTTGATGATCAAAATGTAATTTTAAAGTTTTTACATTCTCTTTTTTTATAATTGTAAATTTTCCAATATTTTCAATAAATTCAATATTTGAATTATTCTTTAAAATATCTTCAATTGGATTTGAATAATCAAAAAATGATAAAAATTCATTATTATAATTATTATTTGAATTATTTAAATTATTTAAATTATTTGAATTTATTTGATAATTTTGAAAATTTTGATTATTTAAATTATTTATATTATTTAAACTATTTAAATTATTATTATAATTATTACTATTATTATTATTATTATTATTATTATTATTATTATTATTATTATTATTATTATTATTATTATTATTATTATTATTATTATTATTATTATTATTATTATTATTATTAAAATTTGAATTCATAAAATTATTAAAATTAAAACCATTTAAATAATTATTAATATTTGTTTGATTATCAAAATAATTTTTAAATAAATTTAAATTATAATTAAAATCAACTGAAACTGTTAAATTATTTGATAATGTTTTAAACCAATCATGATTTACCAATGCTAATGATAACATTAATTCTTTAATTAATTTTTCATTATCTCTATAATCAATATCCATATATCTTATTGAATCAATTAATTTATTATTTCTATCAATATGTTTACATAATATTTTTATAATATATTTTTGAATATATAATGGTAATTTACTATTATTATTATTATTATTATTATTATTATTATTATTATTATTATTATTATTATTACTATTATTATTATTATTATCAGTTATCATCATCATTATAATATTTGTGAGTGAGTGTGTTGTGTTGTGTAAATATATAATACCAGTTTTTGGTTTTTTTTTTTTTTTTTGGTATAAAATAAATTAAAAAAAAAAAAAAAAAAAAAAAAAAAAAAAAAAAAAAAATTTTTAAGGATTCTAGTAATTAATTTGGTTCAAAAAAAAAAAAAAAAAAAAAATAAAAAAAAAATAAAAAAAATTTTAATAAAAAAACAGTTAAAACCATCTTTGAAAAAGGCTAAAAATTTCAAAAAAAAAAAAAATATTCCATGATATGAGATTTACTTTTTTTTTTTTTGATAAAGAAGATATTTATTTTTTCAAAAAAAAAAAAAAAAAAAAAAAAAAAAAAAAAAAAAAAAAAAAGAAAAGGTTTTTTTATTATTATTAATAATCCAACCATAACAATAAAATTTAATCGGTTATTATTAATAAAAACAATCTAAAAAAAAAAAAAAAAAAAAAATATTGGTAACATTCAAACCAGACACCAAAAAAAAAAAAAAAAAAATTTTTAATTAAAATTTATTTAAATAAATTTTATTTTTCATTTTTTTTTTTTTTTTCAAACAATAATTTAAATTTATTAATAATTTATATAAATTAAGTATAGATAAATAGAGCACTCAAAAATACACAAAATGATATAAAATTAAAAAAAAATGAATGTAATCATTCTGTTTTTTGAATTTTTTTTTTTTTATTTTTTAAAAAATTATCATTCATTTTCAATACTTTCAAAATTATTTTTTTTTTTTTTGAAATTTTTTTTATCAATAATAACTGATTTAATTTTATCTATTTTTTAATATGAATTTAGTATAGATAAATAGAGTACTCAAAAAAAAAAAAAAATACACAAAATGATATCATCAAATATTTGTCACAAAATTACCATATTATTTTCAGCATGCTGTTTTTAGGGTGAAATTATTTTTTAATTTCTCTTTTATTTTATAACTTTTTTTTTTTCATACAATCAGATTAAAATAAATTAAAAAAAAAAATAAAAATAAAATAAAATATAATTTTTATCACTATTTTTTAAATTAATTTTTATTTTGGAAATAATTAAAAGTGATTTTTTTTAGGGGACTTGTCTAATCGGGAAAAAAAAATTAAAATTATTTTTTTTTTTTTTTTTTTTTTATGCAATCAGATCAGAAATTTTTTACTTTTTTTGGTTTCTCCAAATCGGTGTAGTCTTTTAATAGAAAAATTCTATTTTATTTTTAGTATAAAAAGTAATTTTTTTTTTTTTTTATTTCATTCAAAAAAGACAAAGTTATAACTTATAACTTATAATTATATAAAAAAAAAAAAAAAAAAAAAAATATACTTAAAAAAACAATAAAATTGTTATTAAAAAAAAAAAAAAATTATTTAAATAATTTTTTATATAATTTATTCTTTGACAAAATTAAAGAGGTAATTATTATTATTAAAAAAAAAAAAAAAAAAAAAAAAAAAAAAAAAAAAAAAAAAAAAACCAACCAAACAAACAATAATTAATTTTTTTAAATAACTTTTTTTAGAAATAGGTTGTTTTATGTATATGTGGATTTTTTTATTTTTTTAATAAATATTTGTTTGGTTATTAGTTTATTTAGTATGAATCGGTACTAATCCAATTGCCAGAGAATCAAAGGATTTTATTCTTTTTTAAGATATATCTTTTCATTCTCGGGCATTGTTGAAAGGTAGATTGTATATTAAACAGCTGTTTCACTAAATAATATATTTCTTAATTAAATTTTTAAAAAAAAAACTTTTTTATAAATCATTAAACACAGAATAAAATATGGGAATTATTTAATTTTCAATCAAGGTAAATAATTAAAATACTTTTTATTCTAATAATTATAATAATAATAAAAATAATTAGTTTTACTAATATTAATTAATATTATGGGTTGGTTGGTATAAAACTAAAATTAAAAAATCAAAGTTTAAAGAACTATATTTTTATGAAATCAGTGTTTCTGATTGTGTTGGATGATCCCAAACAAAATCCCAAACAAAATCAAAATAAAACAAATAAAACAAATAAAAACAAATAAAAACAAATATAAACAAAAACATAAACAAAATAAAATAAAATAAAATAAATAATTAAACAAAAAAGAAAAAAGAAAAAACAAAAAAATAAAAAACCAAAAACAAAAAACAAAAAAAAAAAAAAAAACAAAAACAAAATAAATAATCCAAAATTTAATTAAATTTTTAAAGTTTAATTGTTTTGAAATTTCACAACGTTATCAATTAGAAATAATACTTTTATGGGAATTGGATTTTTTATTATTTTTAAAATTTTGAAAACTAATTATTTTTATTATTATTATTACTTTTTTTTTTATTTATTTATTTTTTAATTATTATTTATTTAATTTTGATTTAATTTAATTTCTCTTTTAAAAACTTTTAATTTTTCATTTTGATAAGAATTTTTTGAAAAAATATAAGTATTTTTAATGAAATCAAAACTTTTAATATGTTGATATTCATTAATTAAACGATTTAAATCCAATAAATATTTATCAAAATCACAAGTACTATTAATTGCACCTGTTTCAAAATGTGTAATCGTTTTATTACCACTCAAGAGTATTTCTTCAATCACTTGAGTAGTTGTTGAACTCCACATTAAAAATGTTGAAATTGATTTATTTGATGAAATTAATGAACCAATCTCTTTATTAAATGAAGTTGGAGTTTTTTTATTTTTTGGGAATTTTAAAATTCCACCTCTAACTCGGCACCAATGATTAAATGTAACTTTTTTCATTGTTTTGTTCTCTTTAAATAATTGTTTAAAAACTTGCCAGTTATTTGAAAAAGTTTTATTCTCTACTAATAAACCTAAACTACCACCACTACCATCTAAAAAACTATCACAACTACATCCTAAACCCAATTCTCTTCTTTCAACATTATTTGATAATAAATAAATTAAATTATCATAACAAAAATTAATTGAAAATAATTTTAAATTTCTAAATGTTTTAAATAATGAATTTAAATCACCCAATGAAAATGTTGAATATAAATTTTCAAAATGTGATAAATTTGATAAATAATATTTTAAATTATCTTCTTTTTTTTCTTCTTCTTTTTCTTTTTCTTTTTCTTTTTCTTTTTGTTGTTGTTGTTGTTTTTGTTGTTGTTGTTGTTGTTGTTGTTGTTGTTGTTGTTGTTTAATTGAATAAGATAATAATTTAATTATTGGTATACCATCAATATCACTCTCACCATTAATAACTAAAAAATCTAAATTTTTTGACCAAATATCTAATGATTTAAATAAAACTTCTTTTGATGGACAATATTCAGTAGAAATTGATAATACTTTTTGAACTCTTTTTCCAAATTCTTCAATTGATTCAACGGTTTGAAATCTTTTAAAATTAATTTTATATAATTTTAAATTAATCATTGTACTATTACTTTGATAAAGAGAATTTATAATATCTAAAATTTGACTATTTTTTAAATTAATGTTTCTAACTATAAATTTTTTAAATATTATATTTTCTTTATTATTTTGTTGTTGTTGTTGTTGTTGTTGTTGTTGTAGTTGTTGTTGATAATTAACTAATTTTTCAATACCTTTATTTGCTAAATTAAAATCAAAACAAACTTTAATACCATCTTTTTTATTTTTATAATAAAATAATTCATCTGTATGATCAAAATGTAATTTTAATGTTTTTACATTTTCTTTTTTTATAATTGAAAATTTTCCAATTCTTTCAATAAAATCTTTTGATTCTGATGTTTTTATTTTTGTTGTCATTATTTCGGTGGTAGTATTATTATTATTATTATTATTATTAAAATTTTTTTCAAAATCTAAATTATAATTAAAATCAATTGAAACTGTTAAATTATTTGATAATGTTTTAAACCAATCATGATTCACTAATGCCAATGAAATCATTAATTCTTTAATTAACTTTTCATTATCTCTATAATCAATATCTTCAATTTTAATGAAATCAATTAATTTATTATTTCTATCAATATGTTTACATAATATTTTAATTATATATTTTTGAATATATAATGGTAATTTTATAATTTTATTATTATTATTACTATTATTGTTAATATTGTCGGTTATCATTTTGTGGTCATTTAAAAAATTGTTAATTTTGATTTTTTTTTTTTTTTTTTTTTTTTTTTTTTTTATAAAATTCTTATTATTCTCAATGTCATAAAAACATTTTCATCGCCATATCGCAACATTTTTTAATAATATCTCCCAAACCATTTTTTTTTTTTTTTTTTTTTTTTCAAAACAATGGTTTATGAAAATTCCACAATTTGAATTTGTTTTGTTGAAAAATGAATATTTAAATTATTAATCTTTAAAATTAAATCAAATTGTTAAATTTATAGATAAATATATATAAATCAAATTGAAGTTTAGTAACTTGCGAAAAACCTTACAAAATGTTGAATTTATAAGTTATGCAATATAAATATATAAATAAAATATATGTTAAGAAAGAGATAATAATTACAACAAATAAAGAGTTTATTATTGTTATGAAAATTGTAAAAACGAAAAACTGTTTATTTTTATTTTTATATTTTCGGTTTTAACTTTTTTTTTTTACCTAAAAGCGGTGTATATTTTCGGTTTTAACCGTTTTTTTTTTTTTACCTAAAAGCGGTGTATTTCGGTTTTAACCGAACTTCGTAAAAATATCAATTTTAGTAAAAAAAACTCCCCATTCGGGAATCGAACCCGAGGTACCAGTGTGAAAGACTAGAGTGTTACCGACTACACCAATGAGGAATTATATGGAAATATTTGATTAAACAAGAAAATTTAATTATTTTATTTATATGAACACCATCCAAAATTAACTCCTGGCCAAAAAGAAATAATGATCAAAATGAATAGCAAACACCTTCCATTTAAAGAAATTAAAAAAATAATAAACATGGAAGGTAGAGACCTATTATGGAGATACACACAGAAAGCACTACCAAAAATATACAACATGCCATGCCAACAGTATGGGGAAGATGAGACTTCAGAACATATATTCTTCAACTGCAAAGCCCACATCAAAAACACACAAGAAATCTTCAACTACACATTAACCAAGTGTGGACACACCTGGAATGTTAAGATTTTAAACCATCTACAAATTGCACTAATATCCAATTTAATAGCTATTATATTCGAAAAAATTTGGCACAAAAGAAACAAACTCATCCACGATGAAATAGAAATAGTAATTCATAGACAACAAGTCATACGTGAACTAATTAAAACACAAAGAGTTGCATGGGATAGGACACAAGCGGTTATAAACAAAACATTAAGAATCAAATCAAAGCAATGGCCAGAAGAACAAAATAAATTAGACTCATTAATCTCTAAAGTTATTACAATTTAACAGACAATGGAACTCACCTCTTCACGCAATAGCACTTCCCAAACATCTCAAAAAATACAATAATTCACTCAGTACTCTCTATAAATGAAAAAAAAAAAAAAAAAAAAAAAATATAAAAAAAGATTTAGAAAAAAATTTGGACAAAAAAGATGTTTTAATCAAAAGTAATAATACATTCAAAATTGCGTTATCCAATTCAAAAAAAAAATAATTATTTAATTTAATATTCAAAAGAAATAATTATTAAATTTCAACAATTTACAAATATTAATCAAATCTCTTCTTTCAAAATCACTAAATTAATAATTTACAGTTTGATATTTATTCAAACTCTGTATTCATAAAAACTCAATTATCAATTTACATATTACAAAAACCGATTAACATAATTATAAAAATCTAAAATTAATATCTAAATAATATTACAAAAATTTCAGTACAAAATTAAATTTTATTTAAAATTCTATTAAAATAAATTAAAAATTGTATAAATAAATAAATAAATAAATAAAACTAAAAATTAAATTAAACTAAATAAATACCATATAAATAAATAAATTAAAATTAGTTATATTCACTGCAGCTTTACATTTTGTATTCAATAGCTATTGGCATAATTAGGAGATGTGATAAAGTCAGAATTAGATAAGGTCATTCTATAGAAAAAGGATCGAATATTCCCTTTTGATATAATGGTCATCTCTGTAGATTATAACCAAAGTAGGCTATTACATTTGGCGACATTGCTTGTTAGAATCAACAACCAGCCCAAGTAAAAAAAAAAAAAAAAATATAAACAAAGTTTAATAAAAAAAAAAATATAAACAAAATTTAATTATTAAATTACATTGTTAATATTAATAAGTTTTTAATAAAATTAATAGTAATTGTAACAAGATCTCAAAAAAATATCTTGTTAATACTAATATTTATTTAATTTTATGAAATGTTCTAAACAGAACATTTAAAAAATAACTATTAATATTGAATTGATAATTCAATATTAATTATTACTAACTTAATTCATTTTAATAAATTGTTTCATTTTATATAATAAACTCACTAAACACAACTAAACAATAATTCAAAAATAAATAATAATAATTTAGAATATAGTTTTGTTTCAACATTTTGTTATGACACATACAATTCAGAAAATAATAATAATTTATTTTATTGTTTTGTTTAAAGGGGTTTTCTCCCGTTGTAATTTAATTTTAAAATTAAATTTAATTTTCAAAAAAAAAAAAAAAAAAAAAAAAAAAAAAAAAAAAAAATTAAATTAATTTGAATTTCACAAAAGTTTTCATAACAGATATTAGATACCAGATATTAAAAATGCCACACACAAAATCACCATATAAAATAATAATTAAATTAAAATAATATAATATTGTAGTTTAAATTGGATCTAACCCTATCGGCCGAGGTTGGAGTAGTTAATAGATTTGAGTTCGCTCAAATCTAAGGACTATAAAAGGAAACTAGGTTTCCAATTCAACCTCAGTAGTAAATATATACAAACAATAAAAACACGATAGGGCTACGGTCATTAATTAATTTTGTGTACATTTATTTCTTAAATAATTAATCATTTTACTTTAATAATAGAATAAATAAATAATTAAATTTTATTAAATAATTTATTTTAAGAGAATGTCAACTAATAATAACGAAGATATTGATAATGATGAATTGCAACAACAGGATAATGAGGAACAACAGCAACAACCACAGGTATCAACATTCAATGAACAGCAACGTCAGATAAGGGAACAGCAGCAGGTAATAGATAAACAAAATCAACTTCTTCAACAACACATTCAATTAATAAATCAACAATCTCAACAACAATTGAATAATCATACGACACCACCATCATCACCCAACATTACAACACCAATAACTTCAGCAGCAATAACCAACACAATAAAGAAATCATTAGGAAAAATTAACACTGATGATACCGACCACCAGTTGTTACAGTAATGATTACAATTAAACAATAATAATTAAAATAATAATTTATTTAGTTTTATATAATTTAGAGTTTTCATTCGAAACTTCTCGGTCGAAAATTGTAAAAACTAAAAAAAAATAAAGTTAGTTCTGATTGACCTTTACAGCATTCTTATAATATTAATTGTTTTCCTTTGTTTACTAAGACAAAAACATTAAAGCATAACCCAAACACACTCAAACTCAAACACATATCAACAATTGATGGTAGAGCTATTTTAGCAGACGTTATATTTCCAAATCAATTACCAATTGGTATTCTTGGAATTTATGCACCAGCATCAAATGATACCATCAAAAAGAATTCATAACAACTTCACTACAAACACTTCTCCACAACCACTCAACAAACCCAATACCAAACCAATCCCAACATGTATCTATTATCGCAGGCGATTTCAACTGTATCCACAACGACAATTCACTATTAGACGATATTATCCAATCCTACACATACCAACACCATCTAATTGATCAAGGTGAATTTAAAAACACTCCAACTCATACACATGGCAACAGATTAGATAGAATATATACTCATTACAATAGAATAGACCCTGAAAATTTATACACAAGTCCACCAAATTCCATCTTCATTATCAGATCATAATCCAGTATCAACAACAATTTCTTCACCTTTTCAAATAAATAAACATAAGAAAAGATGGATATTATCACCTGGTACTGCAAATGACCATGAAGCAATCAATATTATCAATCATTTAATAACTAATCACAATAACACATCAATCAATCAATTTACAAATTGGTCAAAAGTAAAATCAAAAATTATTAAAACTCTAAAAAACTATCAATATAACAAAGACAAACAAACTCAACGTGCAAAACAAATACTATTAGAAAAAGCAGCAAAATTTAAACATCTTGAAAAACAATGCATCGCTGAATACAATATTATATGTAACAAAAACAAATTACATCAAAACCACACAAACAAATAAAGGAGAAATACCTATAAGTATCTATCAGCAATACTAAACAAAGATCAAAAGATGCAAAAATTACCTTCTGAGAATACTTCCCTTCATCGTCAACATCAACCAAACTGGTTTCGTACCCTACAGATTTATCATAGACAACATCATCAACATCAATGAATTAATCAACTACCTCAAATCTAAAAACCTCCCTGGTAACATCACACTATTTGACTTCTTTAAAGCATTTGATTCTCACGATAGTATTAAAAGAACATTAATTCATATTGGTATACCAATAAAATTAATAAATATAATCCACAAGCTTTTATCTGACTCACAAGCAAAAATTTCAATTAATGGTAAAACGACTAGAAAATTCGATATTAAAAGTTGTGTAAAACAAGGTGACCCAATCTCAGCCACTTTATTTGTAATTGTAATTGAAATATTAGCAAGAACAATAAATGCAGACAATACAATAATTGGATTACCAATTTCACCCAATCCACAAATTAAAATCAAATTTACCCAATTTGCAGAAGACTCTACAACATACAACATCAACTACGAACAACAACAACAATCAATCAAACATTTCGATAATTTCTGCGCTTCAACATCATCATCATTAAATTTTGACAAAAGTGCAATAATAGAAATCAACCCCCACAAAATCACTGATAAACACTTAATAAACAACATTCCACAATCAAAAAGAATACCAATAACCAAAAAAGATCAATCAGAAAGAGTTCTTGGCTATTTCTTTAATCATAATGGTTTACATAGGAAATTACCAGAAACAATGAAAACACTGATCAAATCATTAGTACTATGGAAAACTAGTGGCACAACATTAAAAACAAAAACAACCATCATAAACACTTACTCACTATCACCAATAACATATTTATCATACCTTGAAGAATTTACAAAAGATGAAGAAATTCAAATTAATAAATTAATCTCATGGTTTATGAATTCTCCCGCAAATTCTGAATCACCAACTCTCAATACCAATTCCATTGAAAACAACACATCAACCATCCATTCACGTGCAAAAATACCTTTGATGTGTTATGATAGATCATTAAAACTATTAAAAGAAGGTGGTTGGGGTATGTGGAATATACAATTACGACAAGCTGCTCAAAAGATTTGGATATACAACATATTTTTACAAATGCATAAATCTGCAAACAATTCAATATACATGATAAGTTGGATGGATCAAATCATCAACAAGTCAATCTCTTCTCCATTCCTTATAAAAATCAAAAAAGAATGGGAAAACTATGCAACTCAAATTAGATATCTAAAAGATAAAATTCAAACCCTACAACCAATATTAATAAAAAACCAAACCACTCAAACATTAACCACAAATAATATTTCACTACCACCAACACTCAAAGAAATCTACTCGACAATACTCAACAATCACCAATGTAAATCAAAAGACTATATAGGAAAGAAATATTCAGATCTACTTCTTACTTCGCACCAACAATCAATATAACTATTATGGAAATACACATACGACCAACTATTTGTCAAAATTCAAAAATTAAAAGATCCAAAAGGCCGTGATACAATGCAAAGATTCCATGCTAGATGTCTTCCGATTAATCATCTACACAACAAAGTTTGCTCCATTTGCAACAATGAAATGAATAATGATCCCTATGGTCATTTGTTTTTCAATTGTCAGCACACAATCAACTTCATAAACCACGACAAATTAAAATATTTTATATATAAAAATTGCAATGGAAACAAAAACTGGTCACTAACAAAAAACCAAACAACAAAATTATACACACTCATTTATAAACCACAAACAAACAACAAAGCATTTAAACCAGATCCAACTATCAATATTAATTTTCATTTTGCAGAAAACGCACAATATAAAAAATACAGGTTCAACTGGAATTATATAAACACAAATCTTGATCTAGTCAGAACACATGCATATTGGAACATAATCTCATTAGTTATTCACCAAATATGGATATGGTTATGCAAATCATTATTTGACATCAATATAACTCAATCAATTGACAATTGGAACAACCAAATAAACAACACAACACTAGATTATGATATATTAAAATCAAAATGGCACAAGCTAATAAGATTGGAATATTCCAGAACATTATCAAACTTTAACCAATACTCAATTAAAAACAACCTCACAAAAACTCAAAAAGAAACCCAATGGCCCGAAACCATCAAAAAATTTAAAAAAGAATGGAGCATAAACACAAACCAATGCTGAAACCAATTCCAACAATTACACCACCAATTAATTATTAATTACCTAATCTAAAATAACATACCATTTTAAATTCACAAAAACTAAAAAACCTAAAATAAATAAATAAAGTACTAATTGTATACTACAATAGTTTATTTATATCAAAAAAAAAAAAAAAAATTAAAGCAGAGATCGAACTTGCGATCAAAGGATTTTTGTGTGTAAAAATTTGCCTCAGGCCGGGATCGAACCAGCGACCTTAAGATCTTCAGTCTCACGCTCGTACCAACTGAGCTACTAAGGCTTGGTGAAAATGTAAATTTTATTAGCAGTTACAATATTAAGAAAAATTCAAAAAAAAAAAATTATAATTTTTTTTTTCTATTTGTTCAGGATTACAATAACAAATTAATTTTAAATAAAAAATTTACTTTTATTCGAACAAAAATCAAATGAAATTTCAAAACTCAATATAAATAAAAAAAAATGGTTTTTGTTATTCCTTCGAATAAAATATAATAAAGATAAATATTCAGCGCACATTATTTAAATTATATTAAAATTTAAATATATATTAAAATAATAGTAATCCTTAGTATCACTAATCAAATATATATTTAGATATAATTTAATTGTTTAATTAAATTTTATATTTAATTAAAAAAAAAAAGGAAAGGAAAGGAAAGGAAAGTATTTAAAGAATTCGGGACAATTCAACTATAAAAAGAAGCCAACCTTCTAATTTACCAAGAAAAATCATAAAGAGGTTGGGTACGTAGCCAAATTTATATGTTATTTCTTTAAGTTTATTTAAAAAAAAAAAAAAAAAAAGTAATAAATGGCTTTAAAATTTATTTATTATTAGTATTACTATTATCTTTTTTTAATGAAACTTAAATAAATATGAAAACATATTATACAAATAATTGTTTATTATTATTATTATTTTTTTTTTTTTTTTTTTTTTTTTTTTCTTAATTATAAAATTTAATTAAATAATCAAATGATGATGAATATTCTTTTAATTGTTTATACAAATGATAAATTAAATTTGGAATTTTTGATTCAAAATAAAATAAAATTGAATCTTGATTTGTTAAAATATTATTAATGAATTGTAGTTCAATTGTTGGTTGTTTTTGTTGTTGCTGTTGTTGTTGAATTAATCTTTTAATATCTTTATGATGTACAATTGTATTTCTAATAAATCTAATTAAATCTTTAATTTGATCATATTGATATTGACTTGTTGAACCAATTGATAGATTATTAATATCAATTAATTTATCCCATGTTTGTTTTAAAAATGGTTCTGATTTTGGTTCAATATAATCACTTGATAATGAAATCACAAATAAATAATTTAAAGATTTATTAAATTTATTACCACCACCACCACCACCACTATTATTTGATTCTTTACAAATGTTTAAAGCTGCATCAATGAATTGTATTTTCTTTTCTACATTCCAAAATAATGGATGATTTAAAACATTTTCAATTGTTGGTCTTTTAGATTCATCATTTGATATCATTGATTTAATTAAATCACAAGCTAATAAATTATGACCCAATAATTCTAAATTAACTTTATTTAACATTATATTATAAATTCTAAATAATTTATCATTACCAAATGGATGTTGACCATTTGTAAATAAATAAAATAAAATACAACCCAATGAAAATATATCAACTGATTTTGTCATTCTTTTACTTTGTAATACTTCAACTGGATGATAACCACCTTGACCTGTTGGTACATTTGTTGTAAATGAATATGATGATTCAACTTCCATTTTACTTAATCCAAGATCTGATATAATGAATGAATTATTTGAATTATTATTTGAATTATTATTTGAATTATTATTACTTTTAATTTTATTATTACTTTTATTATTATTATTATTATTTTTATTAGTTGATAATGTTAAAATATTACGTGGATTTAAATCATTATGAACTATATCATGTGAATGAAGGAATTGAACACCATTAATAATATCTTTTGCAAGTTCATTTAATGATTTACCTGATGAATTTATGAATTCATTTAATTTACCATTTTCAACTAAATATTGTAATGATACATCACATAATGTTAAACCTAAATAAACAAAGTGTTTATCCTCTTCTTTATCAATATATCTAATCATATTTGAACAATTTTTATTTGTTAATGTTATTAATGCTTCAACTTCTTTATTTATTAGTGGATTGAATGCTTTTTGCATTTGTTTAATTGCAACTGGTATTTTATCACTCCATATACCTTTAAATACTAATGTACCATTTGAACCTCTACCTAATATATTTGATTCATTTCTATTAAATTTAAATTTACCAATTGATACAAAATCTTCATCTTCAACTATTATAAATTCACTTTTACTTTTAATTTCTTTATTATTTTCTTCTTTTTCTTTTTCTACTTCTTCTTTTTTATTTTTAATTTCTTTATTATTTTCTTCTTCTTTTTTAATTTCTATTTTTAAATTTTTAATTTGGTTTTCTAGTTGTTGTTTTTGTTGTGGTTTTTCTTGTTTTTGCTGTTGTTTTTCTTGTTTTTGCTGTTGTTTTTCTTGTTTTTGCTGTTGTTGCTGTTTTTGATGTTTTTGTTTTTGTTGTGATTGTTGTTGTGATTGTTGTTGTGGTTGTTGTGATTGTTGTTGTTGTTGTTGTGGTGGTGATTGTTGTTGTGATTTTTGTTGTGATTGTTGTTGTGATTTTTGTTGTGATTGTTGTGATTGTTGTTGTGATTGTTGTTGTGGTGATTGTTGTTGTTGTTGTTGTTGTTGAGATTGTTGTTGTTGTTGTTGTTGTTGTTGTTGTTGTTGTTGTTGTTGTTGTTGTTGTTGTTGTTGTTGTTGTTGTTGTTGTTGTTGTTGTTGTTGTTGTTGTTGAGTTTGTATTTTTAGATTATGTTGTTGTAGATCTTGTGGTTGTTGATAATTTTGTTTTTTTTCTTTTTCTTGTTGTTTATCTTGTTGAAGAACTTTTTGTTTTTTTTCATTTTCTAATTTCTTAATTTTCTTTTTTTGTTTTGTTTTTAATTTTTTTTGTTTTTCTTCTTTTTCCAATTCATTTAAAAAATCATCATTTTTCATTCTTGATATTCCTTCACTTATTTTAGACAAATCTACGGATCTGGTTGGTAAAACACGAAAAGGATCAGAAGGATTCTGATAATCTTCTTGATAAACGAAATACAATGACTCGTACTTATCTTTATTTATAAAAATTGGAGCTTTCAAACGATCATTTATCACACCAAAAAGTAAATCTATTCTATATGGTTCATTTGGTGATTTTTCTTTTTTATGATTATATAAACCCTCTAATAACTTTAGACATCCTGAATACTGTTTTTCAATTTCATTCTGACATTTTAAATAATTTACAATACAACCAAATTGAGATATGCTAATTGAACCTTTATAAAGTTCTCTATTTAATAATAAATAATTTAGGTATACATTAGCAATGTTGCAATTCATATCATATGAAATATTTGAAATAAATGCAAATATTAATATTGGAATTAATGTTGATCTAGTTAATGTTGGAACTGTAAATTTACGACTTTTAAACAATATACTAAAATATTTTGATAAAAGAAGGCCTCTAATTATTTCAAAATCTGTCATTAACTCTGAAATATCAAATACATAATTTGGATTACCAATATTTGTACCCGTTAAATTTTCAATAATATATGAAGAAAAAAATCTATAACCAGCAAAGCTAAATACCAATGATATTAATGAACCTTTTCTATATTCAACCAATTTCTCTAATTCATCATCATCATTTTTATTATTATTATTATTATTATTATTATTATTATTATTATTATTATTATTATTATTATTATTATTATTATTATTATTATTATTATTATTATTATTATTATTATTATTATTATTATTATTATTATTCCAAAAATCAAAAGGATAGGTAAATTTATTTGAATTACTATAAATTAAAAAACCTAATCTCTTTTGAATTAATTTAAGATCATCATAACAAGTTTGATTAACTTCAGTATTAAAAATGATTGAACTTGAGGTAAAAAATCGAATATAGTCTGAACATTCCATTGTAGTTATTAAAAATTTGGTATCAAATACTTTAAATGGTATTTCTGTTTCTCTTGAATAATTATTATCATACTTTTCTTTTTCTTTACAATCACCACTAAGTCTATATATGTTTTCGGCTTTACCATTACCATTATCATTATTATTTTTATTAATATTATTATTATTATTATTATTATTATTATTATTATTATTATTATTATTATTATTATTATTATTATTATTATTATTATTATTATTATTATTATTATTATTATTATTATTATTATGTAATTTAAATTTCATACCAAGCATACTAGTTTTTGTTGGTATTGAATTTAAAAAATTTGGAGTATTTTCCACAATAACAGTTAAAACGGGCAATGAAAATTCAATAGAAGTAATTTCTAAAATTCTTAATATTGATATTGAAATTTTATTATTATTATCATCACTTGCAAATACACTAATACAATCTTCTTTACTGTCATAATATAAGTTAAAAAGAGCTTTTGCTATATCAGTTGCTTGATAATGACAAATCATAATCCAAAGATCTTCTAATCTTTCATAATTTGTAAATTTGAAATAATTTGAAATTATATGTGAATTGTCATCCTCTAATATTGATAAAATTGAGAAACGTCCAAAATAATCATCTTCATTACCATCATCATCATCACCATCAATATTATTATTATTATTTTTAAAGATAAACCTGTTTTCTAGAATATTTGAATCCCATTCATAAAATGATTTATAAATAATATCAGATTTTTTAATAAGTGAAAAGAATTGATCAAATATTCCGGTTGTAACTTTACTATTATCAGTTGTCATTAAATCATAAAATTCTAAAACTAATGTTTCAATAAATCTTTCATTCATAAATTCATAAAAACAACTTATAAATTTATTTGCACCACTATAACTATTAAAAATTAAAACTATAAGATTACCACAATTTTTGAACTTTTTTGGATCTTTTATAATATCTATATAATCTTTTAAATCATTCATTAAAATTTCACTATATATTAATCCATAATTGATATTAATAATTTAGAGATTAAATAAATAATAATAATAATAATAATAATAATAATAATAATAATAATAATAATAATAATAATAATAATAATAATAATAATAATAATAATAATAATAATAATAATAATAATCCCTTCTCTGTATGATTTAAATCATCTATTTTTAAATAATCCATTGAATAGGTTAACATTTTATTGGTTGGTATAACTTCACATAAATGAATTAAACATTCTATAACAGTAGTTGCATAGTCGTCTTCATTTTCTGAAAGATTATTATTTTTTAATTTATTTTTATGTAACTTTTTAAAATCAAAATTATATTCTAAAATTTGTTCAAAATTAAAATTCATTTTTATTTTTTTTTTTTTTTTTTTTTTTTTTTTTTTTCTATTAATTTCAAAACAAAAATTAAAAAAATATATATATAAAAATAATAATATTGATGTGTATTTTTGTGTGTTTTATTTATCTATACTAAATTCATATTAAAAATTAAATTTAAATTGTTATTTTATAAAAAAAAAAAAAAAAAAAAAAAAAAAATGAAAAATAAAAAAAAAAAAATGAATATTTTTTTTTTTATTTTTTTTTTTTTTTTGGGTTTATAATTTGAATGTTACTACCATCAAACAAAAAAAAAAAAAATGAAAAAAAAAAAAAAAAAATATTTTGGGTGTGGGTAAACTTAAAAATTAATTACATTATTAAATCTGAGTTTTGTGATTGAGTTAAAACAGTGTGGGTAAACTTAAAATAAAAAAATAAAAAATAATTTAATATAATTAAATTGGTTATTCATGTGAATGCACAAAAAAAAAAAAAAAAGATTAAAGAAAAATTAAAAAAAATAAAAATAATTTAATATAATTAAATTGTTAAAAAAAACTATTTGTTTGAAATATTTTATACTAAATTATCTTTTATTTTTCTTTTTCCAATAATAAAAAAAAATAAAAATAAAAATTGATACTTTTTTATTCTTAAACTGAGATATATATGTTTTTTTTTTAATTTTACTTTTTTTTTTATTTTTTTTTTGAAAACCTATTTAATCAATTTTTTTTTTTTTATTATTTTTAATTGTAAAATAAAATAGAATCAATCTTTTTAATAATAAAAAAAAAAAAAAAAAAAAAATGAAATATTCATTTACTTTAATCATTGTTTTATTATCATTACTTTCATTATGTAATTTATCAAATTCTCAAATGTTTGGTCAAAAATGCAATTTACCACCAATTTCACAAACTCTTGATAATGGTTCACAAGTTGTTATCTTATTAGCAGAATTATTACAAAATGATAAAGTTATAAGTTCATATAATAATACATTTTCAAAAGGAACTGGTTCAACATTTTTCAGTGATCCAAATAATGTTTGTGTTTTTAATTCTGGTGAAAATCTTCATATTGAATATAAAGTTGTTAGTGGTAGTAGTGGTACTTTTTATTATGAAGATTGTAAAAGCAATGATTCAATTCCCACTAGTTCAAGTACTGTTAAATTATATAATGGTGGTTTTGTTTTTATGGGTAGTAAATTTACATATCAATATAAATTAACTTTAAAAACAAATTAAAATAAACAAAAAGATAAAAATAAATTTTCTTTTTTCAAATAATAGGAATAATTTTTTATTTTTTTTAATTTTTTATTTTTTTTATTTCAGTTGATTAAAATATTCAATAATGTTTTATATATTTTATTCCCTACTCGTTTTTCTTAAAATAAAAAACAATTAAAAAAAATTAAATTAAAAAAACAGAATGATTCATTCAAAAAAAAAAAAAAAAAAAAAAAAAATGAAAATATTTTTTTTTTCTCCAATTAAATAAAAAATATCCAAAGGGAAATTAGTGAGATTTTTATTTTTATTTTTAATTTTGAGACAATTTATTACATAAAAAATGTCAGAACAACAACCAATAACCACAACAACAACAACTAACTCTCAACCTAAACAATTAACAAAAGAAGAAATTGAACAACAAGATAAATGGATAGAGTAAAGTAAACTTTTTTTTTTTTTTTTTTTTTAATAAAGTAATAATTTAATTTCTAACATTTTTTTTCTTTTTTATATTTTTTATTTATTTATTTTTTTTTTTTTTTAGAATTCAAAATGAATTAAAGAAAAGTTTAATTGAAAAAGATGATTTTAATTTTAAAATTGATGATGAAAATAAAATGAATACAACATTGAAATATATTGGTGGTGTTGATATTAGTTTTGTAAAAGATAATGATATTGATGCATGTGCATCATTAATTGTAATAGAATATCCATCATTGAAAATAGTTTATAAAGATATTGAATTTGTTAAATTAAGTGAATTATATATTCCAGGATTTTTAGCATTTAGAGAAACTCCTCATTTAATTAAATTAATTAATAAATTAAAACAATCAATAACCTATAACCATTTATTACCTCAAATTATAATGATTGATGGTAATGGTATTCTACATCCACGTGGATTCGGTTTAGCTTCTCATTTAGGTGTTTTAATTGATATTCCAACAATCGGTGTTGGTAAAACTTTCTTTCATGTTGATGGTTTATCAACAAAAGAAATAAAATCAAAAGTTGAATCTGAAAGATTAAAATATTTATCAACAACAACTACCACTGATGTAACAACAACACCCTCACCCAATAATAATAAAAATAATAAAAATAATAAAATTAAAAACAATAATAATAATATAAGAGAAGATATAAATATAGAAGTTCCATTAAAAGGTGAAAGTGGTAGAATTTGGGGTTCAGCAATATTAAGTAATAGTAACTGTAAGAATCCAATTTATGTTTCAGTGGGACACCGAATTTCATTAGAGACAGCTTTAAAGGTTGTTAAATTAACTTCACCATACAGAGTACCTGAATCAATTAGACAAGCAGATTTATTATCAAGAGATTATATTAGATTAAATTTTAATAAAATACAAACCACTGCTACAACTACTACAACTACTACAAACTAATTGTAATAAATTTTTTAAACTTTTATCTACAATATATTATTATATTTTTTTTTTATTTAATTTTTTTTTTGTTTTTGTTTTTTTTTTTATTATTATTATTATTACTTGTGGTTTTATGTTTTGATTAATTGAGGTTACATTTTATAATTATATGATGAAAAATAATAAAAAAAAAATTTTAAACTTGACTAAAATTTTTAACAGCAGCTTCACCACTATTCCAATGGAAAGTATCTAATTCAATTGGACCAGAAATTTCAATACCTTCTTCACCAGCGACAGAGATTTGAATCTTTTTAGAAGATCTAGCATCTCTGTAAAAAAGTACTCTTAAACAATCTTGAATTAATTGTTTAGCTTGTTCTAAATTCATATTTGGATTTTCATCTCTTGCTTTTCTTAATAATGGTAATGCAATATGTGAACCATAACCAGTTGTAATAATATCATCTTTGTAACAAGTTCCAACTAAATCAACTTTACCTAAAAAGCTAAAATAAAAAAAAATAAAAATGTATTTAAAATTTTACATTATATTAATATAAATATAAATATAATAATAATAATAATTTTAAAAAAAATAAAAAATTAAAAATTAAAATTTTTACCTTTTACCACCTTGATAACCCATAACAACTAAAGTATTCCAGAGTGGATTACCTCTATTTCTTTGATTGTATAAAACACGAGCTAAATAATTCCAGATTTCTTCTGAACTTAATTTTGAACCATCATCCATACAATGATCATCAGTACTATATTATTTCAAAATAAAATAAAATAAAAAAATGAAAATGTAAATTAGTAAATCATATAATTAATAATATAATAAAGTGTTATTATTATTATTATTATTATTATTATTATTATTATTATTATTATTATTATTATTATTATTATTATTATTATTATTATTCAATATAGATTTTATATAAAATTATTACATACACTAAATCATTAAGAGTATTTGTAATTGATTGAAAATCACTATATTCACCACTTGCACCAACAATAGTATAGCCACCAAATTTCTTCATTCTTTCAGTGCTATTAAATCTTGCTAATGAACCATATGATAATAACATATCTGAACCCATTACAACACCTTTATCATATTTAATTGCAATAACTGATGTACCTGTAACAATTGGGTCTCTAAATAAAATGATTCATTATAATTATTTAAATAGATAAATTAATAAGTGTTTGTTTTTATTGGTTATTTTTTTTTTTTATTTTATTTATCAGTTTATTTGATGATTATGTGTGATTTTTTTTTTTTTTTTTTTTTTTTTTTTAAAATTTACAATGTTTTTTGTTTTCCACCTAAATGTGGATTATATTGTGGTTGTTGTGGTTGTTGTTGTTTAAAGTAATCTACTTGTCCATATACTGGAAAGTTAACATGTTCGTGTGACATTTTGTATGTTTAATATGTATTTGTGATGAAATAAAAAAAAAAAAATAAAAAAATAAAAAATGAAAAAATTAAAAAAAAAAAAATTTTGTGAACAGCAAAAAATTTAATTAAAAAAAAAAAAAAAAATAAAAAAAAAAAAATAAAAAAAAAAAAAAATTAAAAAATAAATAAAAAAAAAAAAAAATTAAAATGGAGTTGCTTGGAAAAAAAAAAAAAAAAAAAAAATTATATATTTCTTTTTTTTTGAATGTATATTAAGATATATTATTATTAAAAAAATTATTATTTAGGTCAATTGTTTTTTTATTTATTTAATAAAAAAAAAAAAATTTTATTGATTTACTTTGTACTTTCATTTTTAATTTTATTATCAATCAATTCTTTTGGATTACAAAAATTAAAATATAAATATATTTTTGGATTTCTTTGCATGTTGACAATACAAAATGAATCTTTAGCACTAAATCTCGTGACACTTTTATTTGGTTCAATATATTGAATTTCACCCATTCTAAAATCAACTTCTTTAATAGGGTCATGGCTACGGCATTTAATTTCAAATGTATTTTTCCATTGTGTTCTTTATTTAATAAAATAAAATAAAAAAAAAAATATTTAAAAATTAATTAAAAGTATTATAAACTCTACAGATTATATTTTTTGAAATTAAATAAATGAGTTTTTTTTTTTTTTTTTTTTTTTTTAAAAAATATTTGATAAATAAGGAAATAATTTTAAAATAACCCTTTGTATAATTGTTTTCCAAATAAAGTTTTAATAAAGATCCCTCAAATAATAATAATAAAAATTAACTTTATTTATCAACATTTTGGAAAATTATTTTGTTTAAAAAAAAAAAAATAATAATAAAAAATATAAACAGAAATTGAATGGTCAAAACAGAAAAAGTATCATATATTATTTGTAGTTCTTTCAATCATAATAGTCTTAATATTAATGTTATTTATCAACATTTTATTGTAACAATTAAAGATGACTATTTTTTTTACAAACCATTATCAAAAGATTCAGATGGTAACTTTTGAAGATACTCATGCAAAAGAATCATTTTGTATAGCAAACATGGGTCTTTCTCCAAATGATTGTTTTTATTTTAAAAAATTACAAATATTAGAATTTTTAAAAAATGACCAATAAATCTCTCAGTAAATAAATTTTAATTTTAGTTTAGAAATGGTCTAATCTCTTTATTATGTTTATTAAATACCTTTTTTTTTTTTTTTTTTTTTTTTTTTATTTTGAATTTTAAAAAATTGTCAATGATAAATATTTGTAAAACAACTTAATTATTAAATATATAATTATATTGTTTTATTTTCAAACCTTTTAATATTAAAAGATTAAAATTAGAATTGGATAGTTATATCATACAAAGAAACTTAATTTTTAGTTTTAAAAAATAAAAATTTTAAAAAATTATAAAAATAAAAAATAGTGAAATTGTTTTGTTTATTTTTGTTATTTTTTAGTTTTAAATTCATTTTTTATAAAATGTAATACTTCACAAAGTTTAAAATGCAAACACAAATTTGGAGTACGATTTACATTTGCTATACAAAATGATTCTTTATATGAGTATCTTGGGAAGTATCATCTGGTTCACAGTAATCGATTTGATAAATTTTCATTGTATTTGGAATACCATAATGGGAATTAATATTAGTACAGGAAATTTCAAATGTTTTATTCACAATTTTAATATAAGGGGCAGTGATTATATCAAATCTTGGGTAGGAATTTGTGTCTTTTGAAAATAATTATTATAAATAAAACAATTCTTATTTTATAATTTTTGTTTACATTATTATTTTACTCAATTAAATTATTTTTATTCTTTATGGCAAATATATTAATTATTCATTTTATTTTAAAAAAAATATAAATAAAATAAAAAAATAAATAAATAAATAAAAAAATAAAAAAATAAAATAACCACAACTTCAAATAAAACAAAATTGAATAAGAAAAATTTAATTGTAAATTTATTTATTGAGTTATTTTTTTTTAAAAAACTTTAGCCCATCACAAGTTTTAAAAGCCAAACCAACCATTGGATTACAATTAACGTTTGCTACACAAAATGATTCTTTGTATGAGTATCTTGAGAAACTATCATCTGGTTCGCAATAATCAATTTCATGAATTACCATTACAGGAGAATAGTAGTTAGGGGCATTAAATGCAAGAAAGCTCAAAAGTTTTCTCTTGAATTTTAATATAAGGTTTAGAGTCTATTAATAATTTAGAGGGGTTATTTGAATTATTTGATAATGGCTTGCAATAAAGTTCTTCCTCTTTAATTGATAATATAAAACTTTCACTAGTTATAGGAAATCGACCATTGACGTATGTTATAGATATAATATATGATATATTATCAATGATGCCCATTTGTTTAATTATTGATTATTTTTTAATATTTTTTTTTTTTTTTATTTTTTCAATTAAGAAATTAAAATTTTATTATTTTAATCTAAATTTTTTAGATGATAAATTACAAATTTGTATTTCGACTATTTATGGATAAACTTTTATTTATAAAAAAAGAATGAGATCATGGGTTTAATTACTTAAATTTTTAAAAAAAAAATACATTGGTCTATTTGATTTGTCAATTAATTGTAAAATAAAACATTACAATTGATCCTTATTAAAATTTATTTATTTTATTATTATTTGTACAAAATTATTTTTTATTTTTTATTATTTATTTTATTGATTTAAGGTTAATTTACAATTTCTAATTGACTGTTTTTGAATACAATAACCAGTTGCGGCAGTATAACCAAAATAGGCAAATTTTGGGAAAGTTATATTTGCAGATGGTATTTCTATATTAGTTAATAAGATTTGACCATTATAAATGATTTTAATTGATGAATTTAAATGATTATATTCAATTCTAACATTATTTGTATTATTTATAATTGAGTTATTTGTCATTGAATAACTATGAATTACATTTGTTAATAAATTATTATTATTATTTTTTGTTTTAATTATTATTTGATTTGAATTTGGTGAATTAATATTATCATTTAATGATGTTTTAAATTCAATTGCTAATATACCACCATTTGCACTATTTAAATGATCATCATTATATTCTAATTGACCACCTTCTAATAGTTTATAATGTTGATATGATTGTGGTGACTCTTTTGAATTATGTAATATAAATGTTAAACCATCAGTACCATTTGTTTCAACAGTATATGTAAATTCATTTATCCAACTTTTATTTTCAATATTAATCTCTTTATTATAAAAACATGATCCAATCTTATCAGTTGTTGAATTTGTCAAAACCATCGTATTACAATTTTCCCATATTGTTGATCCATTAATAACACTATTTGATTCAATTAATCTATAAATTGATGTTGATATTGTGTTTGGAATAATTGGTTGTGTTTGTTGTTGTGTTTGTTGAATTTGTTGTGTTTGTTGTTGTGTTTGTTGTTGTGTTTGTTGTTGTGTTAGTTGTTGTGTTTGTTGTTGTGTTTGTTTTGCAATAATTGGTTGTTGTTGAATATTATTATTTATGATTAATTTTGGTGATGATGATGAAAATTTTGATTTTGAAATTGATTTTTGTGAGGTTGTTTTTTTTACTTTTTTATAAATTCTTGGTAATGGTGAGTAGAGTAATTCATGTAAGTCAAACAATTGGACTCTATTTCTTTTTGATAATTTGGTTGAACTTCTTGTTGCAATTTTAACCATTTTGTTTTTTTTTTTATTTTTATTTTTTTATTAATATATTTAATTTATTTGTTGTTATTTGTTAATGTTGGAAAAAAAAAATAAATAAAAAACATTTTATACTTGGGCTAAAAAAAAAAAAATAAAAAAAATAAAAAAAAAATAAAAAAAAATAAAAAAATTTCTGCGAAAAAGTATTTTTAAAAATAAAGCTTGTTTTTTTTGTTTGTTGTTTATTTTTATAAATTTTAATCGAAATTAATTTTTACAACCAAGATAATCAGTGTTACTTTACGAAAAAAAGAAAAATTTATAGGAAATAAAAAAAAAAAAAAAAAAACTTTTGTTTTTATTTAATTTTATTTTATTTTCAATTTTTATTTTTTTAATTTTATATTTTTTTTACTTTTTTATTTTTTTATTTTAATTTTATTTCACGACGACATCCGATTTGTTTTTTTTTTTTTTTTTTTTTTTTTTTTTTTTTTTTTTTTTTTTTTTTTTTTTTTTTCTAATAATAAATTGGCGGTTAATAAAAAAAATAAAAAAAAATAAAAAAGTGTTATTAAATTTAATAAATCACGTGATTCTGTGAAGAAATTTATTTATTTATTTATTTATTTATTTTATTTTATTTGATTAAAATAAAATATATATTTAAACTTGAACTTTTAAAAAAATTTAAAGTGGGTGGACCCACTTAAAAAAAAAAAAAATAGTTTTTTAATAATCACCTTAATTTTTTTTTTTTACACTTTTTTTTTTGAAATTAGGTCCTAACGACAAAAAATAGAATGGAGCCTTTTTTTTTTTTTATAGTCAACGGTTTTTTTTTTCATTATTTTTTTTTTTTTTTCATTATTTTTTAATTTTTTTATTTTACTATTTTTTTTGTTTTTTGGGTTTTTTTTTTTTTATTTTATTTTCTTTTTTTTGGGTTTTTTTCAATGCATTAAACAAATATTGGAGATATTTATATATAAATATATATATATTACTTCACACAAGCACACACTTCCACATTATCTAGACATATATATAAAAATAATTTCAATTCAATGGATTCCGATAACACAAAAAGAACAAAGGTAATATGGCCATCTGATATTGGGAATGAATTATTTGAATACTATGAAAAATATAGGGCATCAGGAAATTATGCCAATCAAAGAGAAGTTGTAGAAGCATTAGCTGAAATTGAAAGATTTAAATCATACACTCAAGATCAAATTTTTTCAAAAGTTAAAAATATGTCCTCAAGAAGTAGTAAACAAAATTATTCAAATACTCCAACAAAAGTAAATTTAATTTAATTTTTTTTAAAAAAAAAAAATTATTTATTTAAAAAAAATATATACAGAAAAAAATAAAAAAAAAATAAAATAAAAAAAAATTTTAATTTTATACTTACATTTTTTTATTATTTTTTTATTGTTTTTTTTTAAGGAAGGTGAAATTTCAAAGAAAGTAACAATAGAAACTGAAAATGGTATTTTAACACCCGATAAAAAAAATGAAATTGAAAGTAAAAAAAGGAGACAAGATTCACCAATCTTAACCACACAACCACAAATTTTAAAAAAAAGACAATTTAAAAATATTGACGATGATTCTGATCATGTAATCACAAGAAATGAATATTATTTTCAAGATGATGATTCTGAAGATTATAATGAAGATTTTAATGATTTAGAATTTATAACTACTTCAACCACTACATCTTCTTCAAAGAATAATGAAATTAATAATAATAATAATAATAATATCAATAATATCAATAATAATAGTTCAAATAATAATAATCCAAATAATATCAATAATAATTCAAATAACAATAATTTAAATAATAATAATAATAATAATAATAATTCACACAACAAAATAGATCATCAAGAATTAATGATTTCAAAAGAAAAGAATAAATTTTTATCGGAACAATTATTGATTTTAAAAGAAAAAAATAAATATTTAAATGATCAATTATTCATAGAGAAAGAGAGTAATAAAAATAGAGATATTATAATATCAAAACTTAAAATAGAAAATCAATCACATGTAAAAAAGAATCAATTACTCGATGAATTGGGTTATCATGATTCTGTAAGAGTATTCTCATCAAATTCAATCATTTCTAAAAGGGATGACCAAGGTAACTTGGTATACTTCTTTCCAATTCTTTCTCAAAATGGTACACAATCTTTAAAAATAGTTTCACCAAATACAATAACAGGTTCAATACCTACACCTATAATTTCTCAACCAACTTCAACCTCAACTTCAACTTCAACTACAACTTCAACTTCAATTCCAGCAAATAACTCGATTTCAAATTCAAATTCAAATTCAAATACAAATTCAAATACAAATTCAAATACAAATACAAATGAAAATATAAATACAAATACAGTGACAACAACAACAACACCAACTTCTTCAGCTCCATTGGTACCATCAAATACAAATTCAACATCAAATTCATCATCTTCTTCACCATCACCACCATCAACTTCAATTACCCAAATCAATACTAATACAACAACAACAGCAGCAGCAGCACCAACAACAACAACAACACCAATTATAACATCTGGTGGCTCAACCCCAGTATGTAATGACTTTTTTAAAATTATAGTGGACGAGATTGAAAATGATAAAATTCGAACTCAAGTATTTTTACTTAAAAGAATCAATGATTACTCTCCACCTATAGTTTGTAAGTATGGTAAGAAAATGGCAGTACAAATGAAACATATACCACCTCCACCTATTCAAATTCCAACATTTAGTGAAAGTAGTTTAAAAGATCTCTAAAAAAAAATAAAAATAAAAATAAAAATAAAATAAAAAAAAAAAAAAAAAAATCTTAAACAAATTAATGTTTTTATTTTATTTTATTATTTTTTATTTTTATAACTAATTTTTATGATAATCACAAAAAAAAAAAAAAAAAAAAAAAAAAAAACCTATTTGGATTTTTTTTTTTTTTTTGATTATTAATTTTTTTTTGATTATTAATTTTTTTTTTTTTTTTGTGGTTATTGTAAAAATGTATTATCTAAGAAAAAAAAAAAATCATTGGATAATCCAAATTAAGTGCAAATATTTAAAAAAAAAATTTTTAAATAAAAAAAAAAGGATTCAAGCAAATCAAATCAAATTAAAAAAAAAAAAAAAAATTTAAAAATAAAAAAAAATAAAATCAATTATTAAAATTTATTTTTTAACGCCCAAACACAAAAAAAAAAAAAAATGCAAAGATTGAAATTAATAAGTGGTTTATTGGAGTGAAGTTGATTTTTCTTTTCAGAAACTAACCAAAAATAAATTAATTTTTTGATTATTATTTTTTTTTTCATTAAATTTTTGGATATCATTAAGTTTAGGGGTGGTGTTGATTTTTTTTTTATAAAATAAGGAAATTTCACACTCTGTTAAAAATGGTGAGTGGTTTTTTTTTCTAAATAAATCATGGTTGGTTTACAAAAAAAAAAAAAAAAAAAAATTAAAAAAAAAATAAAATCTAATTACAAAGTAGTTTAACTTCATAGTGTTAAAAAATCAATAATAAAAAAAAAACTATAAATAAAAGAAGTTTTTTTTTTTTTTAATCATTAAATTGAAAATCAAAATTTCATTAATTCAAATTATCTTTTAAATATTAAATTCAACACAAATAAAATGTCTACCCAAGGTTTAGTTCAACTCCTCGCAAATGCTCAATGCCATTTAAGAACCTCAACCAATTACAATGGTGTCCACACTCAATTTAATTCTGCCTTAAACTACAAAAACAATGGTACCAATACCATTGATGGTTCAGAAGCTTGGTGTTCATCAATCGTAGATACCAACCAATACATTGTTGCTGGTTGTGAAGTTCCACGTACTTTTATGTGTGTTGCTCTCCAAGGTCGTGGTGATGCTGATCAATGGGTTACATCATACAAAATCCGTTATTCATTAGATAATGTTTCCTGGTTTGAATATCGTAATGGTGCTGCTGTTACTGGTGTAACTGATCGTAACACTGTTGTTAATCATTTCTTTGATACTCCAATTAGAGCTCGTTCAATTGCTATCCACCCATTAACCTGGAATGGTCACATTTCATTAAGATGTGAATTCTACACTCAACCAGTACAAAGCTCAGTCACTCAAGTTGGTGCAGATATTTACACTGGTGATAACTGTGCCTTAAATACCGGTTCAGGTAAACGTGAAGTTGTTGTCCCAGTTAAATTCCAATTTGAATTTGCTACTCTCCCAAAGGTTGCTCTCAACTTTGATCAAATCGATTGTACTGATGCCACCAATCAAACCCGTATTGGTGTCCAACCAAGAAATATTACCACCAAAGGTTTTGATTGTGTTTTCTACACTTGGAATGAAAACAAAGTTTACTCATTAAGAGCTGATTACATTGCTACCGCTTTGGAATAAATTATTTAAATAAATTTTCATACTCTTAATACTTTTGTATTATTACTCAATTTAAATTTCATTTTTTTTTTTTTTTTTTTTTTTTTTTTTTTAAAAAAAAATAGTTAATAATAATAATAATTGTAATACCTTTTTAGATCATCATGATTTAAAAAAGTATTATAATTTTTATAAATTTTTCCACGATTACTAAGATTGTATTTTGTAAGGCTTAGCTTGGAAGACAGTAAGCTTTGGGAATTTGAATTTTATTATTTTAATTTTAATTTTAATTTAAAATAATCATTAAAAATATTATTCGGCAAAATAAAAAATAAATTATTAAGCAATCATAAAAAATATAATTCTCGTCCACTTCAAAACATTGGTTTAATAATCACCCTTTCTCTTAGTGATCAATGTTGTAAATTGTAAAAAATAAAATAAAAAATAAAAAAAGAAACAAAGAAACAAAGAAAAATCATAAAATTATGGAGGGATATCTTATTTTTTTTAAATGACTTTGAAATTACAAGTAAAAAAAGAAAACTATTAATTAAAAAAAGGTTAATTTAAATTTTAAAATCTTTTTTTATTTATTTTCCATTAAAAAGGTTAATTCAAATTCTAAATACAAATTTTTTTTTTTTTTTTTTTTTTAATTTAAGTTCAAAATAACTAATTTTATTTTATTTTAATTTAATTTTCTTTTCTTCTTTTAGATTTTAATTTTAATTTTAATTTTTTTTTTTTTTTCTAATTTTAATTTTTTTTTTTTTTTTTTTTTTTCTAATTTTAATTTTTTTTTTTTTTTTTTTTTTTTTTTTTTTTTTTTTTCCTTGGATCTATTAAAATAGTTCTCTTGTTCAAATTTTTAGTTTTTTTTTAAAATTTTAAATATTTAATTTTATAATTATAAATCTTATAATAAAATAAACCAAATAAAAAAAAAAAAAAAAAAATGTCAATGAAAGCGGCTGTGTTCAAAGAAAAGAATGGGAAATTAGAGGTAGTACAAATGCCAATTCCAGAACCTCAACCAGGATGGGTTAGAATTAAAGTTGAAGCATGTGGAGTTTGCCATAGTGATTTCTTTGTTAAATATGGTAATTAATTTTTTTATTTATTTATTTTTTTAATTTAATTTTTAATTAACTAATTTTTATTTTTATAATTTAATATTAAATTAACAAATTTTTTTTTTTTTTAAAAAAAAAAAGGTGGAATGGGAAATAAATTTCCAAGGGTAATTTTTCTAATATATAATAATATTAATTTAAAATAAATAATAAATAAATAACTTATTTTCTTTTTCTTTTTTTTTTTTTTTTTTTTTTTTTTTTTCAATAAAAAAGGTACCAGGTCATGAAGTAATTGGAAAAGTTGATAAATTAGGACAAGGTGTTAATAATGAAGAATATGGAATTGGTAAAATGGTAGGAGTTGGATGGTTTGGTGGTAATCATTGTGGTAAATGTGAAGATTGTAAAGAGAATGAATGGGTACATTGTAAAGAATCCTATGTTTGTGGAATTCATTATGATGGTGGATATGCAGAG
>NC_007088.5:3563711-3576211 GCF_000004695.1 Dictyostelium discoideum AX4
TAATCTATACTAATTATTAGAAAAAGATAATTATTTGTTTTTACATTTTTTGAAAAGAAACAAATTAAAACCATTTTTTCACCAAGTAACCGGAAAAGAAGTTGATTTTTTTTTTTTTTTTTTTTTTTTTTTTTTTCTTTTTTTTTTTTTTTTTTTTTTTTTTTTTTTAAAAAAAAAAAACTAATATTCCAAAAGGTATTGACGTGGAATTTTTTTTTTTTTTTTTTAATTGAATCATTTATTATTATTATTATTATTTTCTTATTATTTATTACGCAATCAATATTGTGATTTTTTCAATCATTATTAAAAAAAAATAATAATAATGTGGGAAGAAATTTAAATTAATTTATTTAGTAAGGAATACATTACTTGTTTGAAAACATTTTTATTTGGCATTATTACGTAAATTTTATAATAAAAACTCTAATAAAAAAAACAAAAAAAACTACAATAAAATCTTATTTTCCTGTCATCTAAATTATTTACAAAATAATTTTGTCAATTTCGAATAAATATAACGAAAACAAATTTTTTAAAAAAATGACTCTTTTTAAAAAGTTCATAATTTCACATTCAAATATTAATTACTTATTATGAATAAGGATGAAATAAAAAAAAAAAAAAATAAAAAATAAAAAAAAATTGTTTTGTTACCCAAAGATAAAAGATCAAAAAAAAAAAAAAATTAAAAAAAAATTAAATTAAAAAAAAAAAATTTAATTTTTAAAAAAAAAAAATTAAAAATAATTAAAAACGGAACTAAAAATCATTTTCATGAAAATGCATACCTGGTAGTTTTTTTTTTTTTAATATTTTTAGTCGAAAAAAAAAAAAAAAAATAAAAAAGTGTGACAAAAATAAATTAATTTATTATAATTTATTTATTTATTTATTAATTATTTATTTATTTAAAAACTTTTACACATAAAAAAAAAAAAAAAAAAAATTCAATTTTCACACATTTCTCCCAATACAAATAAAACTTTTTTTTTTAATAATTTGTATTTTTTAAATTTTCACACTACAACGACAACAAATATAATTCTTCATTATACAATACTTATATAATATACCACCTTATACAAACATACATACATACATACAAACATACATACATTCATAATATATAATCAATACATATAATTTTAAAATAAGAAATGTATCAGTTTATTAAAAATCTTTTACCAACCAAAGGTAATGAAAGAAAACAACAAGAAACTAAAGATGCAATAACTGAAACTGTTGAAGAAGCTAAACAAGAAGTATCATCAGTTGAAGAAATGGAATTCGACTTATCTTTAGGTATAAATCAAACATCTGGTTCCCTTAATAAATTAGAAGAAGAAAGAGAGAAATTATTTAAAACTGTTTCATTGTTTGTATAATAATAATAATAATAATAATAATAATAATAATAATAATAATAATAATAATAATAATAATAATAATAATAATAATAATAATAATAATAATAAAAAAAATAGAAATAATATAAATATATATAAATATAATTTTCATAAAACTTACAATATTAATTTATATTTATTCATATATTTAGAATTGAAAATCAATTAAAAATATTATCAGAGACAGCATTAAATGAACATCAACAAGCAGAAAAAGAGAAATTAGAAAAGATGTTAAAAGAAAGAGTGAAACCATCAGTTGAAAAAATGGATAAAGAAATTGATATACTTACAAAGAAACTATTAGATTTATATCATAAGAGAGATTTATTAACACAAAAGAAAGTTTATACAGAGGATTCCGCTGAGGATGCAACAAAGATAAATACACCTGAACAAAAAGAATATATACCATTCGATACAATTTCAAAAGGTAGTGATGACGTTGTTGGTTCAACAACTCCAAAAGAAGTTTAAAAAAAGAATAACGAAATATAAAAGGAAAAAAAAAAAAAAATTAACAATTCAATCATATATAAACTCATACAAACAAACAACAACAACAACAACAACAGCAGTAAAACATCAATAATATACTTCATACAAATCTTTGGATAATTAAAAGCGCATACTTTTTTATTTTTATTTTTTTTTTTTTTTAAAAAAAAGCAATAACAACAATAATAAACCTGTAAATAAATAAAACACAACTGAATACAAATTATAAATTTTACTTTATATATTATTTTTTTTTATTTTTCTTTTTATTTTCATTTTACAAAAAAGTAATTATGAATTAGCTTAAGATTTTTTAAAAATAAAATCATGATTAAATAAATAAAAAGTTTAAAATTTTTAGAAACTCATTAAAAAAAAAGGAATATTTTATTTGTTTATAATTTTTAATTATGCAAACCCACATCAAAACATATCACATCACATCACATCACACATTCAGATATTAATCTTATTTTTATTTTCTTTATTTTTTTATTTTTTTTATTTTTTTTTTTTAATTTTACAAAAATAACCCACAAAATATCTAACATCATCCCTAATTCTATATTATTCTTCAATTTAATAAACTTTTTAAATCATATTGAACTTTATAATAATAATAATAATAATAATAATAATAATAATAATAATAATAATAATAATAATAATAATAATAATAATAATAATAATAATAATAATAATAATAAATAGTAAAAATAATAATAATAATAAATTTTTTTTTTTTTAATTTTAGAATTTAATATTTTTATAAAGTTTATCTTAACATACCATATTTTATAATTTAATTTCAAAAAGTAATTACTTGATTTAAAATTAATTTTTTGAAATATTTTTTTTCTTATAACCCCTTCCATTCCACCATCTACCACTATTAATAAAAATAAAATTTCAAATAAACAGTTTATTAATTATTTCATAAAAAATGAGATATTTCAAATAATTTGATAATTAATACCATACATTTTAATCATTAGTATTGAATAGTGTAAAAATAGTCTTTAAAAATTTTAATTGAAAAAAAAAAAAAAAAAATTATTGGTGAGAGTATGTGTGTAGGTGGGGGTGATTATATTTGTGTGGGTTCAATTAAAATTTTAAATTGTCTAGAATTGAAAATTGAAACCTTTTATAAATTATTATTTCTAATAAAAATACTATTTTTAATTCTATTTTAATAGATTTAATTGTCAACAAATGAAAAAGTGTTGCTATTAGTATTCTAAAATCACTTTATAATATTACTTCAATTAATATGGTAAACTCTTCAAACACTTTAATTGTGAGCCAGGATCTCAGTTTTTTCACCAACTATATTAAATTAAAAATTAAACTTGTTACTTCATTTTATAATAAATCTCTTCCTCAATTAAAGAAATTAGATAATTTGTAAATATAAATTATTATTTTACATTTACCTTATATAATATAATTACATTAATTTAATTTTTTTTTTTTTTTTTTTTAATTAATAGGGAAATTTCTAAAATCTTATTATAAAAACAAATATATTATTCAAAAACAGTTTCTTTAAGAAATATTTCTACAAAAATAAAAATAAAAAATTTTTTATATTTTTCATTGATAAAATTTAAATTAATTTCCATTCATAAATATATAACCTTACTTTTAATCATTTTGATATATATAGTCTTAAAATAGAAAAAAAACATTTCTTGTGAGTGATTATTTTAGTGTTTTTTATTAAAAAAATAAAAAAATAATAATAAAAAATTTATAATATATTATAATTTATTATTATAATTATTTATTTTTATAATTAAATTTTTATTATTATTATTTTTTTTTTTTCTTAATTTTTTTTTCTTTATAAATAATTTGAAATTAATTTTTTTTTTTCCTAACTAAATTGTTAAAAAAATGAAATATATTAAATTAATTTTTATTATAATCTGTTTTTATATAAATTATCAAAGTATTAGTTCTCTTGGAAATCAAGTATCCATAAATGAAGCTCTTGTTGCTATAGGTATTCTAAAATCACTTTATAATATTGGCACAAACAATTTTAAAGAAGTTTGTGATTATAATGATTGTTTTAAATGTTCATTATATAATGTTTCAAAACTATATACTATAACTTCAATTAAAATGCAAAAATCTTGAAATATTTTTATTGTTACCCAGGATCCCAATGTTTTTAAATCCTTAACTAAATTAGTAATTGGTGAAAAAGTTCAACTAACAACTTTGTTTTATAATGAAACACTCCCTTTATTAAAAAATTTAAAAAAATTGTAAATATGTATTATAATTACTCAACTTTGTTATAATAACATTATTTTAATTTTTTTTTTTTTTTTTTTTTTTTTTTTTTTTTTTTTTTTTTTTTTTTTTTATAATTAATAGAGAAATTTCAAACCAAGAACATCCTTTCCCAGATAAATTTAATATCCCAGATAAATTGTCAGGAGTTCAATTTAATTCAATTTTTGTACCATTAAGTTCAATTTGGTTTTAGGCAAATATTTATTCATTATATGTTTATAATACATTACCTGGTTTTATATATCCAAAATTAACAAAAAAAATATAAATTTAAATATAAATGGATTTATATTTGACACTCAATCATATTGATAGTAATGTACCATCATTGAAATTAATCAAAAATTTATTAGGATTGGGATTTGGAATTTATAATGAAATGTCTCAAAAAGGTTACAAGAATTTTTCAATTGATTCAATTAATCGAGTATATAAATGTGGCATTGGAGTTCAATTTCATTAACTCTGGTAATGAAGCAACAATTCAAAAATTCACATCACAACAATCATTAATTTCAAAATTTAAACTTTGTTGGTTGGTTTTCAAAGGAATTAGTTTTACTCTTGATCCATCTATTGGTTATTTATTTAATAATTTTTCAAAGATGGATGATATATATGGTATTGATTTATATGTATAAATATATTGCTTTTAAAAATTTTTTTTTTATGTATTATTAATGTAATTTATAATATTTTTTATTTTTAAAATAGGAAAATAAATGGAACTTGTGATCTGGTTAATGAATGTAAAGTTACAAATTGTGTTGTACTACCTACTGTTACATCAACCTCACATAATACATTTAGAAATATTTGTTGTAAAACTACCTCGGTAACACCAGTTGATTATTTGATTGTTTATTAAAAAAAAAAAAAATGGAATGTTTGGCTTTCCAACTCCACAATGGTAATAGCAATGTAAGAGGATTATCTTTAGCACTAAATCTGATCCCCTCCCTTCTTTAAAATTAAAAAATTGATCATTTTTATTTAATTTTAGAATTTAATATTTTATAATGTTTTTCTTTATATCACAAATATTTAAAAATTTTAATTAAATTGCATCCATAAACAGTTTCATAAATCTAGGATGTTTTAAATAAATTAGTGTAATTATTATGAAATTATTTCGATCTATTAATTATACCATACTTTTAATCGATACAATAAACATATTATTTATTATTAAAATAGTTTTTAAAATTTGGAAAAAAAAAAAATAATTTTAGTGGGGTATGTGCAGGTGAGGGTGAGATTGTATCCGTGTGAAGTGTTAATTGGGGTTGAATTAAAATTTATTACCATTCACTAATATTTAAAGCCATACTTTTAATCATTATGATATATAGTCTTAAAACAATAGCAAAAAAAATTTTAGTGGGGGGGTGTGATTATTTCTGTGTTTATGTGTGTAGGTCAAGGTGTGATTATTTCTGTGTAAATATTTTTAAAGGGGTTGGATATAAATTATCATTTATCAAGAATTATATGTCTTAATAAAATTATATTATAATTCATTTATTATTATTTTTATATAATTTTAATTATTATTATTTTTTTTTAATTTTAATTATTGTTGTTTTTTTTATTTTTATTTTTTTTTTTTTTCCTTTATAAATAATTTGAAATTAGTTTTTTATTTTTTTATTTAAAATTAAATTTTATAAAAAAATGAAATATATTAACCTAATTTTTATTTTAATTTGTTTTTATATAAATTATCAAAGTATTGGTGCTGATAGAAATGAATTCCCCATAAATGAAATTCTTGCTGCTAAAAGTATTCTAAAATCACTTTATAATTTTGAAGCAAAAACTTTAGAAGAAATTTGTTTTTATGGTTGTTTTGTATGTTCACCTATTTATGAACCAAAAACATATGGTATAACTACAATTAGAATAAACTCTACAAGATTATCTTTTGTTTCTTATGATTTCAGTATTTTTCGATATTTATCTGAATTAATAATTGAAGAAAATATTCAAATACAAACCGTATTTTATGAAAAAACACTTCCTTTATTAAAAAATTTAGAGCTTTTGTAAATATAAATGATAATTACTCTCATTTGTTATAATTTCATTATTTTAATTTTTTTTTTTTTTTTTTTTTTTTTTTTTTTTTTTTTTTTTTTTTTTTCTCTAATTGATATAGAGAAGTTTCAAAACAAGAACAACCTTTCCCAGATAATTTTAGTCCCCCAGAAAAATTGAAAACTGTTCAATTTAATTCAATTTCTGTGCCATTAAGTTCAATTTGGTTTGAGGGAGTTATTAATAGAATAATTGTTAAAAAAACATTACCTGGTTTTAAATATCCAAAACTAACAAAAATAAATACATATATAAATACATTGAGTTTATCACTCAATCATATTGATACAAATGTACCATCAATGGATTTATTCCCAAATTTAGAATTAATAAATTTTCAAATTCATAATGAAATGTCTCAAAAAGGTTACAAGAATTTTTCAATAGATTCAATTAATCAAGATTGGTATAAAAGAGTCAATGCAATGGAAATCCAATTCATAAACTCTGGTAAAGAAGCAACAATTCAAAAATTCACATTACAACAATCATTAATTTCAAGATTTAAACTTGACTATTTACTTATAGATGGAATTGGTTTTACTGTTGATCCATCTATTGGTTATTTAAATTTTTCAAAGATGACTGATAAAGGTTTTGTTTTGTATGTATATATATATTCTTTTTAAATAATGTTTTTTTAATATCTTATTAATGAAATTATTATTATTTTTTAAAATAGACATATAGTAGGAGATTGTGATCTAATTAAAAAATGTAAAATTTCTAATTGTGTTGTAATGCCTAATGTTGCAGGAAAAAAATACCAAAATGAAATTATAGGTCCTTGTATTACTGGTCGCTAACACCAAATATAATTGATTCATCATCTAAAACTACCTATTGAACAACAAACAACAGCAACAACAGGAACTAATTCAACACAGCTTGATGATAATAATTTTCATTAAATTAAACCTATCATTGATATTTAATAAAAGTTTATATTATAATTATATATATTACATATTATATAATACAGTTTAAAAAGAAATATGAGTGCATTAATTTGATTACTTAAAAAAATGGTTTTAACACAATTGTGTTTTGTCTTTTAATTTCCAATTTATTAAGAAAATTGTAAATGTTGCAGGGAATTTTCAATAAAATTTCTTTCCAGTGAATTTTTTAATTTAATTTCCCTACACTAACTGAGAGAAAAAAAAAAATCATTGACCATTAATTTTTTTTTTTTTAAAAAAACAAATAAAGTTTATTATTTTTTGTTTTTCAATTATTATTTATTTGTTTATTATTATTAAAATCCCTCAGGTGATTTTTTTTTTTTTTTTTTTTTATTTTTTTTATTTTTTTTTTAATTTTTTTTTTTATTATATTGAAATTCAACTTTTTTTTTTTTTTTTTTTTTTTTTTTTTTTTTTTTTTTTTATTTTTTGGTTCAAGAAAAAAAAAATGTAATATAATTTTTATAAAATACAATTAAAATGAGTAAAGAATATGAGTAAGAATCTATTTTTTATTTTTTTCTTTTTTTTTTTTGTTGAAAAAATATTAACAAAAAAAAAAAAAAAAAAAAAAAAAAAAAAAAAAAATTAATATAGACACTTATTCAAATTTGTACTTGCAGGTGATAGTGGAGTTGGTAAATATTAACTGCAATAAATAATAAATAATAATAATTAATAATTAAATAAATAAATTAATTATTAATTATTAAAAAAAAGGTAAAACAAGCATTTTATTTAGAATTACAGATGATACATTTACTGAAACACATATAACAATTGGTATTGAGTTTAAAATAAAGACAGTTTATATTGAAGGTAAACCAATAAAACTTCAAATTTGGGATACAGCTGGAGAAAAGCGATTTAGAGTTCATAATTCACATTATAGAGGTTGTCATGGAGTTATTATAGTTTATGATGTTACAGATCAAAGATCATTTGAAAATGTTCCCTCATGGATAGAAGATATCCGAAGATATGCAAATGAAAATGTCATTAAAATTATAATTGGAAATAAAAATGATTTAGTCTCACAAAAAGTGGTTGACCCTTTTTTAGCTCAAGAATTTGCCGATTCTTTAGATATTCCATTCAAAGAAATAAGTGCAAAACAATCAATTAACATTGAAGAGGCTTTTATCTCTTTAGTAAAGCTTTGTATAAATAGAATTGAAGAAACTTCTCTAAAAAAAACACAATCCCCCGAAAAAAATAATTGTATAATAAATTAATAAAAAAAAAAGGATTTACACTTACACAAACCAATTATTACTAGATATTTTTTTTTTTTTTTTAATAAAATTCAAATCATTTTTAAAATTTTTTTTGGATATTTTAAAAGATGCAAAGCAACACATTTTTTTTTAAAAAAATACACACCTTTTTATAATACTCTTTTTTTAGGGATTACAATTGACACAAATTTTTTTCGAGTGCAAAACGGTATTTTTTTTTTTTTTTTTTATTTAGTTTTAAAAACAAATAATAATACTTAAATATAAATAATTTTTTGTAATATATTATTATTTTTTTTTTTTTTTTTAATATTATAAAATTTCTTTTTGATAAAAAAGTTAAAAAAAAAAAAAAAAAAATTCCCAAAAAAAAAAAAAAATCCCAAAAAAAAAAAAATATCAGTTTTTTATTATTATCATAAACAAATCGATTTTACCAAGAATTTAATAATTAATAGTAAATATAACGAGACTCTTTTGAAATAAAAATTTTACTTTTTTTTTTTTTTTTTTTTTTTTTTTCTTTAACACACTACTTTTTATTTTTTTTTTTTTTTATTTTTTTTATAATTATTCATCACAAACTTCATCGTTGAGCAAGTTAAAAAAAAAAAAATAAAATAAAATGGAAAATTATTTATTTCGCGATGCAAATTCAGAAGAATTAAAAGAAATAGAAGGATTAAAACCAATTAAAAAATTAGAAAATATTTTAAAAGATATTGGTGCACCAAATAAACAAATTACAACATTAGAAAATTATAAAAATTATTTAAAAGAAGATGCATTATCTAAAAAATCATGGGGATTAGAATCATTTAATCAACCAAATCAAACTGACGATGATTTATTTAAAGAGACTGTATTAATTGAAGGTGGTGATAATACTAAACATGTATATTGTTTCATTGATGCCTATACTGCAAATCCTGTAACTATTAAAGTAACAAGACCAGATGCAAATTCATTACAACCCTTGACCAATGTTGAATTATTAGCAATTTATTCAAAAGCTTTTCAATTCATCTATGAAGAAGAGGAAAAAGAAGTAGGTAATCCTGGTCACATTCAAGGTATGCTTAATAGAGGTGTTTCTCATGGCAGATATGGAATTTGGGGTCACGATCTTTCAGATTTAGTTTACAATGGTTTTTCAGATGTTTTAATCTATAAAGATTTCATTTTTTGTGAATTTAGAGTAGATTCTTAAAAAAAAAAAAAAAAAAAAAAAAAAAAAAAAAAAAATAATAATAAATAAAATATCTAAAAAAAAAAAAAAATATTACAAAAATAGAAAAATTTAGATTTTTTTATTTTTTTTATTTTTTATTTAATTTTCTTTTAATCTATTTTTGTAATTTTTTTGTTTTTTTTTTTTAGAAATTTTGATTTTTTTTTTTTTTTTTATTTATATTTTCTTTTAATCTTTTTAATTAAATTTTTTATAATTTCCATTTTAAGCACCAAGATCCTGGCTCTTTTTCATATTGCCTCTTGAATTGTTTTTTTAAAAAAAAAAAAAAAAAAAAAAAAAAAAAAAAAAAAAAAAAAAAAAAGGTTTAAATTTTTTTTTTTTTTTTTTTTATTATTTTTTTTTTATTTTAACAAAAATGGAAGATTACTAAAAATATATATTTGTATTATTTTAGAAATTTTTTTCATAAAAAAAGATCCATAGAACATGATATATAACCTTTAAAATAAACTTTGTTTTATTTTATTTTATTTTATTTTTTTTTTTTTTTTTATTTTTTTTTTTTTTTTTATTTTTTTTTTTTAAAAATAAAACCTCATATTAAAATTAAACTATAAATAAGGATTTTAAAATTGAAATTTTCATTTTCATTTTCATTTTAATTTAAATAAATTGAAAAACAAAAAACAAAAAAAAAAAAAAAAAAAAATATTGTTTCATAATAAAAAATAACCAAATAATAAATAAAATGTTTGAAATTAATAAAATTTATATGGATAATGCATCAGAAGATGAAAGAAAAATAATTTCAAAATCAAAAATTCAAAAAATTGATAAAGAGATATTACCAGTTTGTGCATCACCAGCATCTAATGTTAATGATATTGATAATTTTCAAAATAAATTAAATAATCAATTAAATGAAAAGAAAAAGAAGATTAAAAATCAAGGTATTGTATCAATCGATAGTAATTCATTACCAATAAAGAATAAGAATGAATTAATTCAATTCAATAAGCTATTATCAGAATCAAATGGTAATTTAAAAAATGAAAAAACAGAGTCATTTATTAATGACAAATTAATCGTTGACAAGGATAAAAACCTGTATGGTGTTGGTAGATATGTGGATCATGTCTATTGTGTTTTTGGTAAATATCAATTAAAGAAATCCGTTATTAAAGTCACAAAACCTGATCCAAACATTCCAATTTCCTCTTTGGATTTATTGGCAATTTATACCAAAGCATATCAATACATGTACAAGGAGCAAAAACAATGGTTTGACTATAAGAAAACTAGAATTAACATTTCAAATTCTCCTCATGGTATTTATCGTTATGGTATTAACGATATTCATTATAACGGTCTTTCAACAATCATAGAGTTTGATACTTTTTTAGTTTGCTCTTTTGATGTTGACCCAATTAAATAATTAAAATTACTGGTCTTTTTAATATTAAAAAAAAAAAAAAAAATAAAATAAAGTTAATAATAAAAGATTATAAATTTAACACAAGATTTTTTTTTTATTTTTTTTGTAATTTTAAAAATTTTTTTTTTTTTATTTTTCTCCTCTGTCCCATTTCCCCTCTTTTTTTATATAAAAATTAATTATTATTATTATTTTATTTATATTATAATTAATTATTATTATTATTATTATTATTATTATTATTATTATTATTATTATTATTTTTTTTTTTTTTTTTTTTTGATTAATATTTGACAATTGTCAAGGGATATTTATTGGGTTTTCATTTGTTAATTATATATTAAGATTTTTTTATTGGGTGGTATAGAATTTTAATTAAAAAAAAAAAAAAAAAAATGATAAAAAAAAAATATTTTATTTTTATAAAAAACATGTTAAAGAAGTAAAAAAGAATTTAATACAAAAAAACAATTTGTTTATGTGTATTTTAATTATATAATTAATTTTTTATTATTAATTGGTTTTTTTAATAGATAAAGATTTTAATTCGTACCACAGATTAATTAAATAAAATTGAAAAAAAAAAAAAAAAAAAAAAAAAAAAAAAAAAAAAAAAAAAAAAAAAAAAAAAAAAAAGGTGGCATTTAATTTTTTAGGATTGACCCCAAGATTTTTTTTTGAAAATAAATTAATTTTTTTATTTTTAATTTTTGTAATTTTTTTTTTTTTATTTTTTATTTTTTATCTATTATATAATTTTAAAAAAAAAAAAAAAAAAAATTTATTGCAATAAAACTACAAGTAAAACATAATGGAGTTTTTAAAATTAATATTGTTTCTAATAATTTTTTATATAATCCATAATACTGTTTGTATTTTTTCTTTAATTTTAATAAAAAAAAAAAAAAAAAAAGGATAATAATAATAATTATACTTTTTTCTAAACACAGATATGGTAAAATTTAAATAATTAATTTTTTTTTTTTTTTTTTTTTTTTTTTTTTTTTTTTTTGGAAATTAAATCAATTTTTATCAGTATATTAAATTTAAAAAAATAAATAAAAATGAATTAAAAGGACCAATTCCAATTCCAATTTTAGGAAATTTATATCAACTTACAAGTGGTTTACCACACAGAGATTTAACTAAAATATCTGAAAAATATGGTGGAATTTATAGATTTTGGTTTGCTGATTTATACACTGTTGTATTATCTGATCCAATTTTGATTAGAGAAATGTTTGTTAACAATGGTGATTATTTCCTAGACAGACCAAAAATACCTTCAATAAGACATGCAACTCATTATCATGGTATTGCAAGTTAGTATTTTAAAAAAAAAAAAAAAAAAAAAAA